>NC_134687.1:438107692-438409121 GCF_050947455.1 Rhinoderma darwinii
TACAGGGGGCTGTGTGGCACTATCTACAAGGGGGCTGTGTGGCACTATCAAAAAGGGGGCTGTGGTGCGCTATCTACAAGGGGTGTCATGTCCATGGCTCCGGGCCGTGAGGCTCACTCACCTCCTGATGGCCGCAGCCATGGGTCTGCGAGCGCTGGCCCCAGTCTCCTCCTCAGAAGACGCCAGCGCTCACTTCCGCTTACCTCGAACGGGTTCCGTAGTCTAATGTCAAAATTAGCCCATGTGCACCCTGGACTATAAGAAGGGCTCAGCCCCTACCTCCCATGCCTGAGCGTTGTTGTTGTACCCAAAGTTTGTCTAAGCAAATGGTCTGCTAGTGTTTTCCAGTTCCCAGTGTTCCCCGTTCCTGTACCCGTATCCCGCGCTATCCTGGTAAAGTGCCGTGCTGAGCTGAAGTCGTGCTGTGCTGTATACTACGCCTGTCCTGCTACAACACGGCTGATGTCTGCCTGCTGCCTAGTCCCAGCCAAGCCCGTCTTGCTACTGTCCGAGCTGCCACAGGTACACTATACGAACTATAGACTGTGACCTGCGTCCTGTTGGCCAGCTGCCATATTCTCAAGGTGGTACAGCCCAGTGGGTCCACGCACAAGGGGGCTGTGTGGCGCTATCTACAAGGGAGATTTGTGTCACTATCTACAAGGGGGCTGTGTGGCACTATCTGCAAGGGGGCTGTGTGGCACTATGCACTATCTACAAGGGGGCTGTGTTGCACTACCTACAAGGGGGCTGTGTGGCACTACCTACAAGGGGGCTGTGTGGCACTACCTACAAGGGGCTGTGTAGCACTACCTACAAGTGGCTGTGTGGTACTACCTACAAGGGGCTGTGTGGCACTACCTACAAGGGGGCTGTGTGCCACTACCTACAGGGGGAAACTGAGTGACGGGCTGATGATCATTTTACTGTGAGTGGGGGCTGATGGTTATTTTACTGTTAGTGGGGGGCTGATGGTCATTTTACTGTGAGTGGGGGGCTGATGGTTATTTTTCTGTGAGTGGGGGGCTGATGGTTATTTTACCGTGAGTGGGGGGCTGATGGTCATTTTACTGTAAGTGGGGGGGGGCTGATGGTCATTACTGTGAGTGGGGGGCTGATGGTCGGTATCCACCACTGACCTCCAATTAATATTAATAGGAGGCAGAAAATACCTGTGGTGCCCGTTTGGAGCTTTTTTTCCTGCGTCTTTTGCATTTCCTTCAACGGCTTAAAAAAAACACAAAAAAAAAGGCCAAACAACGCTGTCAATTCCTGAAGGGATTTTGAGGCAGATTTTTTTTGCGTTACAAAAACGCTGTGTGAACAGACCCTACGAATGTAGTGCTTGTTTTTAGCCGTTTTTCTGTCTTTCTCTAAACAATATTTGATAGGGGTGCACTGAGGAAATGTTATTTTTCCAGTGGTGCCTCGAGTCCAAAAATGTTGGGAAACTCTGTACTAGGCTACAGGATCACCCCGGCCGATGCAAGGCTCTCGTCGTGGAGCAGCTCAGTTCATGGTGGGAACGGGGCCTAGGTGAGTACAACTTTTTTTTTGGGAGCACGGTCTGCAAGGGGGAGGTGGGGGGATGCATGACACTGTCTACAAGGGGGAGATGGGGTGATGTATGGCACTGTCTACAAGGGGGAGGTTGGGGGATGTATGGCACTGTCTACAAAAGGGAGGTGGGGTGATGTATGGCACTGTCTACAAGGGGGAGGTGGGGGAGATGTATGGCACTGTCTGCAAGGGGGAGGTGGGGGGATGTATGGCACTGTCTACAAGGGGGATGTGGTGGGATATGGCACTATCTAAAGGAAGGCTGTATGGCACTATCTACAGGGGGCTGTGTGTGGCAGGAAGGGGAGGTGGGCATTATTCTGTGTGGAGGCCACTAAGTGGACATTATACTGTGTAGGGGCACTACAGGGGGCAATATACTGTGTGTGGCACTTAGGGGGCATAATACTGTGTAGGCACAATTAGAGGACAAAATACTGTGTCCTTGAAGGGGTTATAATATATTATTATTATACTGTATGGGGGAACTAAAGGGGCATTATACTGTGGGGGGCATTATACTATTTTTATGGGGCTTTTTTTTTTTATGAGGGTGGGGTGCCAAAAGATAATTTTGCACGGGGTGCCATCTATCCTAAGGCCGGCCCTGTCACTACCCACCACAGGTTTGTAGGCTTTGAATACCTTTGAAAGTGTTTTTTGTTGTTTTACCAGTGTGTTTAGGCTACTTTGTAAATACTTTTTATAAAAAATTATTTTTACTTTATGAGATACAGCTGCTTTGTATCCTGTATACAGAGCAGCTGTATCATGCACTGAAACATTTATCTGTCAGGTCAGCAGGACTGACGGTTTCAGTGTCAGTGGGTCCTGCGTGTCCCTGTCAATAATTTAGATTTGATCGATAACAGGTGGATCCTTACCCGCCGACACTGAACCCGTCTGTCCCCCGGACCTGACGGATACAGATCTCAGTGCACGATACAGCTGCTCTGTATACAGGATACAAAGCAGCTGTATCTCCAAAAGTAACAACTATTTTTATATATATAAAAAGGAGTACATAGCCTTTAAGATCTTTCCCCCTCCCCCAGGTATCCTCTCCTTCCCTCTACCCCTCCCTTCAGATTTCCTCTTTTCCCCAGTTATCATCACCCTAGTATAATGTCTCCTTTAGTGTCACCCACCCTCCATTATTATCTCCTACCAACTACACCATCATCTCCCTGTCCCCATTGTCATCTAACCCCCCCTCCTCCCTAGAAAGCAAGTGTCTTACCCAGGTCTGTATGACCCTCCGGACACTGAAGCACCGCATTGTATCACGAGGGCTCTTATCTCCTGTGCTGTGTAATAAACCTGTCTTCTCCCTCTGCTACACAGTGCAGGAGATAAGAGGTAAGAACTGCTGCTGGTGATACAAGACCATGAAGCAGAGCTGAGAGTGTATAGTGTGACATGGGTAACATTGCTTTTTATTGGGGGGATGTGATGTGAGGGGGCTCCGGGCAGCAACAGCAGCAGCCTGACAGACATGACAGACATGACATACTGACAGACATCACATACTCACTGTGTCAGGAGTCTTCTGCTGCTGCATGCCTCCACTGCATTCAAACCTCCCGCCACCTTCATGACGTCTCCCTCCTTGTCTCCTCCACACACGCTGTCATGCTGCTGTGGAGGAGGGGGAGTGGCGGGCACTATGTAAATAGCGAACCCTTATGATTTTACTTTGATGCAAAGAACGGGCCCCGGTTGGGTGATGGGATCTGTTCCTTTCACCAAAGTGAAATCATTAGGGCCCGTGAGCAAATTAAATCCAGGCACGGCTGTCCCCCCAGGCAGCCGCCGGACCACCGTCCGGCTTTCGTGACTGCCCAGGCCCAAAACATCCTAGGGACCTGCCGTATAACTAGTGTCCCCCCACTTGCGAGTTCACCCCGCCGTATAGCTAGTGGTAAACTCGCCATGGTCCATCACCGAAACCGCTCTTAGCAGGAGTGCAGTGCCACGATCCGCCCCGGCTTTACATCACATCACATAGCATAACATAACATAACATAACATAACATAACATTCCATTATTTCTAAGAAGGGAGGGATGGGTGGGTCTTTTCTTCTCCTGGTAAGTAATGCCTTACCTCCCTCTGCTTTCTGGTCTTATAAACCCTTATCCTGCTCCCCCTCCCCTATCCTCATTACTTATGTGCTCATCTAGCTCTTCCCACTATCACTCCCCTTTCTTCCACTTATCTCACAGTGAACAAAGAGTTCACCCTCCTCCCCCAGCCATGCTGTTGCCATTGGCCATGCGGCCAGCACCATTTTATAACCCTTGCTTCATCTAACCACCATTATCAGGGACGCCCTGGCCCACCTTATGCTTCCTCGGGCCTAGTCGTCCCTCATTCTAAACAATGTGTAATAGACTATGGACGTGCCCTAAGCAGCTAGACTTTTAAATACCAAATTATAGTTTACCGTAATAAAATGAATTCAGTAATACTAGTTGTAGTTTCTTACAGGATTTACATTAGAGATATAAAATCTTGTGACACATACATGTTATTCCCAATTTTTAATTTTTACATACATGTACGTGGGGAGAAGCGGTAAACTAACTCGGGGACACAGAAGCTGTGATTGAGCTGTGATTGACAACAACTGGGATCGTAGATAACATAGATTCCTGCCTTTTAAAAAGGGTCCTTATCAATTGTCTTGAAAAAGTTCTAGGATTTTAAATATGTTCTCTGCCTCAAAGTGCTTCGGATATCTGATATATTTTTGAAGATATGGCATGCCATTTCAAAGGTTGTTGGATACCAGGACAGTGCCGCATTAGCTATTTTTTATTCTTTTACTTGACATAGATAAGCACCTATTGACTTGAAGGTATCCAATGTAAACATGTATTGCACTCTGGACTAAAACAGAACTTGCATTACACATCTTGTGTGAGTGTGAATGCACATGTATGTTCATCTAGGGCCATGGTCCCCAACCAGTGAAGTTGAGCGACTCGCAATAACCATGAGTTATACACATATAGTATGCAGTGGGTACACTAATACGTCTACACCGAAAATATTACACACATAACCGCAGTGCCAATATAGATGGTTTTTTAATACCTATTTTCTTTGGTAAACATTACGTTTAAACTACTTACCCCAATTTAGCCAACATGTGATTGCTTCCTTGGCTTGTAGTCATGGCTCCCAACCATCACTCAGAGATAAATGTGGCTCACAATGTGTGAAAAGTTGAAGATCTTTGAATTAGGGATATGTGCAGTTTACTTCAAAGAGGTCGTTTTAACGTGACAACTACTTTACAGATTCCCTAATAGGACTTATGGACTTGTTAAATGGTGGACCCTGCTCAAGATTTCCTCTATTTAACTAGTGGAGAGCCACTAACAAAAAGCAGCTCTTGTAGACCTGGTCTATCCATGTATTACATGATTGGCCATTAATTTGAATGAATAGCATGTAATACTACATTTTCCTTTCTCCAGTCACAGGAACTTTTTTCGCCCTCTCAAACTAAAATAAATATAGATGTAGCAAACTTTAACTTGACACATAACTTCTTACAGCGTGATAACTTATCACTTAACACAACAAAGAGTCAAGTTAAATATTGCTACATCTGTATATATCTAAGGTTTACTAATTACTACTCTAGTAAATTCCCAAGTAGACTCTTTTTGAAGAAGATTCAAGTGGCAAAAAACAATTACCCCACTACAATAAAGAAATGAAGACAAGAGATTTTGTATTTTATCTCAGTTTGGGGTAAAAGCCATACAGGGAAAACAATTATTTATTTATTTATTTTAAATATGAGACTACATATTCTGCAACACATTTTTTTTTTTGTTTTTTTCGTTTTTGCGTAACTGCACTCTGAGAGTCATAATTTTTCTGACAAAATAGCAATATGATTTTTAATTTCCTGTGGGACAAATTGTACTTTTAATGGCATAATTTGGAAGTAAAGTACATATAATTTATTGATTCATAGGATCTGATACTAAAAATGTAGGTTCACATGTGGCATTTTTGCAGCATTTTTATTTGTTTTTCTTTTTTTTTTGTAAATAAGAAAATGTTTTCAACTGGAAAAAAACACTCACAAAAACAAGGCAGAAAATGCATAATTGGTTAAAACAGAGCACCAGGTCATGTGGTTATTTTCATGAATGCCTTGATTTAAATGCCTGCTCATTTTGGATATAGGAGTCCAATGTGCAGTCCTATTCAGTGATTGACAGTTATTTTTGGATGTACACTCACACAAAAAAAAGGTCACTGAATAGGACCGCCCACAGGAATCCTAAGACTAGAATGAGCAGGGATTTAAATCAATAAAATACAAGTTAGGGCCGTTCACATTAGTGTCGGGTCCCGTTTGAGGTTTCTGTTCATCCATTCTGTCAGAGGAACAGATGAACGGAAACCGAACGGAAACTATAGCTTCCGCTTGTATTACCATTGATTTCAATGGTAATGCTTCCTTTGCAGTTGGCTTTCATTTGTTTCTGTTACGTAAAGTTCTTGTTTTTTTTAACGGAAACAATAGCGTAGTCGACTACGCTATTGTTTCCGTGAAAAAAACGGAACATTCTACCTTTGTGGCTCCATGAAACCACGGAGAGAATTGCTGTTTACATATGGAGAAGACTTAAATCATGTCAACACTTTAGAGCAGTGTCTCCCAAACTGTGGGTCGCGAGCCCCTGGGGGGGTCATGTGAAGACCTCAGGTGGGTTGTGAGCCACTCACCGATGTCCCAGTTTCAACTGTAATTGTGTCCTCAGGATGTAAATACAGTTGAATCCAATGCTGGAGCAAGGAGCTGACAGCTCCTTGCTCCATCATTCACTATGCTGTGAGCGACTCGGTGCAGACAGGTGCGATGTAGGGACATCAACGCTCCTGTCTGTGTTAAGCCACACAATGCCCAGACATGAGGAGCAGAAGGATCTCCTCCACTCCTCGTGGGAACGGGGATAGGAGAGAAATTATTTTATTATTATTTTTTATCAGGCACTATAGGGACATTACACTGGGTATGGTGGGCTGCTTTGGGGCAATATACTGAATGGGGGCAGCTATGGGGGCTTTATACTGTGTGGAGGCAGCTATGGGAAATATACTGTATGGGGGTAGCTATAGGGGCATTAAAGTGTGTGGGTCCGCTATGGTGGCATTATTCTGTGTGGAGGCAGCTATGTGGCCATTTTTATGTGTGGGGCAGCTTTAGAAGCATTATACTGTGTGGGGGCACTGTAGGGGCATTATACTGTGTGGGCAGCTATAGGGGAATTATCCTCTGTGGGGCAGATATAGGGGCATTATACTTTGTGGGGACAGCTATAGGGGCATTATACTGTGTGGGGCAGCTATAAGGGCATTACACTGTGTGGGGGGCAGCTATAAGGGTATTATACCATGTGTGGGGCAGCTATGGGGGCATTATACAGTGTGGGGGCAGCTATAGGGGCATTATACTGTTTGGGGGCAGCCTTAAGGGTCCTGTGTGGGGGCTACTAAGGGGTCATTATACTGTGTGCATAGGAAGATAAAATAATATGTGCAGTTATTTATGGGACCGGCGCCAGGAAGGTAGGAAAGAATGGTAATGAGAGATGATTTCTTTAGAAGGATTTTTTCTTTAGTCGAATGACGACGCGTTTCTGAACCGTACCGGTCCCTTCATCAGGTCTGTATAACAGACATGATGTAGGGATCGGTATGGTGATACCTTATTCAGAAATTCAACATCCCAAAACATCCAAATAAGTGCAGGCCTCTCTAATATCTAACAAGAAAGAGATTGGACAAAAAGTAAATGTCAAAAGACTTATTAAGTCACACGTATTACGGCTCTATAGTTCGCATAAAAACAGGATTAGATTCTATTATGGAAATAAAGGAAAACTTTTCACAACGGGTATTTCTTCGGGAAAAGTTTTCCTTCATTCCCATGACGTATCTGAGCCACATGAAGTCATAGGATGCAGATCTGAATAAGACTTTAAAGGGTTTGTCTCATCACAGTCAACCACTTAAATATGAAAGTCCCTGCAACAATCAGCCTGTTGCCGTGTTCCAACTCTCAAGATCCCTGCAAAATAGTCGATTTTGCCAGGGGATGATGCATCTAAACATTTCCCTGGCAGTTGGCATAGCAGGAAAAATGTAGTATTACAGTACATGCAACCATTCAAATTAATGAATGGGCTTTCTCCGGTCCACCAGTTCAGGAGCTGCTTTTGGTTGGCGGCTCTCCACTCTGGCTTATCTATGGGAAGCCAAGAGGAGACCTCCTCTTTGACGTGCACATGCCTTATAGGGAATATAATATTGGATAATCAACTTTCCTCTGGATCGATAGGGGTAAAACAAAATTCTATAATTTCTCGCATCCCTTCCCTTTCTCCCATCCCTTAGTTCAACTTCTTGGACATACTGTATGTCTTTTTTTGGCCGTACTAACTATGTAACTATGTAACCCTGCTAAGGAGTCAAATTCTCTTATTTGAATTAATTTGATAGAAAATATACAGACAGAAATATAAATTCAAATGTCAACCTTATCTTTTTTTATTGTGCACGGATCCTCGAGCATTTTTCTATCTATTTCAAAAGGTACAATGATTCCTATTTTTTTTAATATTCAATGGTCAGGAAAATCAAATAATCTGTCAAAGTGTGCCTCATTTTCAGTACTGTATTGTATATTCATATGCATATTCTGTTTATAACTTTACACATTAAGAAATATGTGATGCCCCACTTACAATGTATACAAAATATTGTACATATTTATTTTATCAATTCAGGGCTTTATTTCAACTTTTTGTAAAATACATTATTTTTTTCCATATGTTAATGAGCTTAGTATAATAAAATGAAATAACACCTCATGTTTATTTATGATAACATAGCTGTTTAGTAATAAAGTATGTTGTATCTCTGGAGGTACAATACATTATATACAATATATTTAATTTATAAAAATGTATACTTTAAAGTTAGAGCTAAACAGAATTATAAAGGATGTAATTTAAAAAAAAAAAATAATTATGTTACTTGAATGTTTAGTTTGAAATGAGAAACATTTAATTTTATTTGCTAGATTATGATACATCTACTATGAAAACACTGATTGCAGAGATGTAGTTAACATAATTTTCCAAATTACGTTATTTAGATAATCTTGATTGGTTGTTAAGAAGTATTTAGTGTATCGTAATTGTGGTACATTGAGAAAACTGGCTCATGTAAGGTAAGTACAACATCAAAACATTCTCAAAAAGTTAATTTATCTTTTTGAAAGATCACTTAAATACAGTTTGTACATTGACTGTTGCCATATACTTAAATAGACACTAACTTTTGAAACAACTTACCCTAATCTAATAGTATACCTGATATATGAATCAACTTGTAATTTAGTTACTTTTAAAATGTTGTTGTTTTATACATACAAATTCTGTGTGAAGCTACTGCCACTAGTTGACTTCCTTCCTCTTATCTGCCGTCCACATCCAGTCGTCAAGCAGAATCTATCCCTAGTTACATAGCGGAGGAGACGATCTATAGTACCTGGGTTGGGTGTCTCTACACAGCCTGCCAGTAGAAGTCTATGGAGAGGGCAGGGGGAGGTGGAAGAGGATGCAGGAGTAGAGAGAGAGGAGACGCAGGCAATCCGCCCATAAAAGTCTATTGGGAGTGGAGGGCGGAGCAGGAGAAGTGAAAGAGACAAATGCTGCCATTACATGTCTATAAAGAGGGGAGGGGGATCTGAAGCAGAGTGAGAAAAACACACACAGACATTCATAAGAGCAGGACCAGCCCAAGGTTTGATGGTGGCCTGTGCCAGACTCTATATTGCTGACCTCCACTAACCAAAAATTAACCACAAATATAGACACGCACATACTTGAAAATACATACTGTACATACAGAAAGGCATATAGTTAGACATACAGGCAAATAAATAAATATATACACACACACACACACACACACACACAGGCGCATATACACATAGAGAGCCATATATACCCACACAGGCACAAGTACACACAGTACAGATAATGTAGTAGATGTTACCTGCAGTCCTATGTAACACTACAGGGCACACGCCAAATTGTTGGAATGCACATCCGCCATACATACATGGAGGGCATTAAGAGGTTGAAGGGGGTTGTCCAGGTTTATCGTTTTTATGTGGCAGCAGGAAAGGAGGGCTTCAAATAAATAAAGAGCCCATACTTCCCTCTCTCCTCCCAGACGTTCCTGCATTGGGGTCTTCCGTTACCTTTGCTCTCTATATGTTTGCAGTGGTGACATCACGCCGACAGTACATCACCACTGCAGCCTATTACTGATCTCAGCTGAACAACGCTGATTTATATAGGAAGCAGCGGTGGTGTATTGCCCACGTGATGTCACCGCTCTTTACAAACAGAGAACAGAAGTGACGGGAGCCGCCAACGCAGGAACATCTGGGAGGAGAAAGGTAAGTATAAGTTCTTTTATATTAACTCCTCCTGCTGCGTCAACTATTTTTTTTATTTTTATTCCGGACAGCCCCTTAATAGGCTATGTACACTTTTTAAAATTGTTTTTCTTTTTTATATATAAAAATGTCTATTAGTGTGTTTTGTGCAACTTTCTATATACTTTTTTTATTAAATAAGTAGCAGCTGTATCTGGTGCTGAAACCTGTATCTGTCAGGTCAGCGGATTCACACAGGTTTCAGCGCTAGATAAAGCTGCTCTGTATATAGGATACAAAGAAGCTGTATCTCAAAAAGTAAAAATAATTTTTAATAAAAAGTATTAAGAAAGTTGCAACAATCACTGATACGCTGCTTTATTTATTTTTAAAAAAACAACAAAACACTATTTTAACAGGTGTGCACTTTTGATGCCCATTTTTTTTAAATAAACAGGTCTGCCAGTGTATTTGGTGTAACTTTTCGATTAGTCTTTATAAGGGCCGTCGCCAGTGCTTGGCATCCCGGGTCCCCGGACGACTGCCACATTCAGTGGTGCAGCTTCAGGGGTCGCAGCGGTCAAAATTGAGACCGGGCCATGGCCCCCCCCGCACTGCATCTGTAAAAATTTACTATAGTAACTGGGGCCTGTGTCATAAAATACACGGGCCCCTGTTACTATGGTAATAACACTATACTTACCCTCCTCCTTCCCGAGTGCAGCAGAAGTCCTGACGTCTTCTCGCGTCATGACGTCACAACGCTGTGTGCCGTGCATGACGTCCCGATGCTGGATGGTGACGGGACATCCGCTGCACCTGGAGCTGAAGAGGAGGGTAAGTGGAACATTACTGCCTTGTGGTAGGCTTAGATACAGGGTCTAACAGACAATATCACACATGGACCCTACAAGGGGGCTGGGTGGCGCTACCTACAAGGGGGCTGTCTGGCGCTACCTACAAGGGGGCTGTCAGGCGCAGGTGCTACCTACAAGGGGGCTGTCTGGCGCTACCTACAAGGGGGCTGTATGGTGCTACCCACAAGGGGGAATCTGTGAGTGGTGGGTTGATGGTCATTTTACTGTGAGTCGGGGGCTGATGGTCATTTTACTGTGAGTGGGGGGCTGATGGTCTTCAAGTGGTTTCCACCTCTGACCTCCAATTGAAATTAAAAGAAGGCAGAAAATACCTGCGGCGCTCGTTTGGAGCTTTTTTTCCTGCGTCTTTCGCTTGAATGGCTTAAGAAAAAACACAAAAAATTGATCACACGATGCTGTCACTTCCTGAAGGAATTTTAAGGCAGATATTTTTTGCCTTACAAAAAACATGTGTGAACATACCCTACGAGTGTAGTGCTTGTTCTTAGCCGTTTTCTGTCTTTCGCAAAACATTTTTTGGTAAGGGGTCCCGAGGAAATTAAATTTTTCCAGTGCTGCCTCGAGTCCGAAAAGGTTGGGAAACTCTGTACTATGCGACAGGATCACGCCGTGGAGCAGCTCAGTTCGTCATGGGAATGGGGCCTAGGTGAGTACAATTTTTGTTTTTGTTTGGGGGCACTGTCTACAAGGGGGAGGTGGGGGGGGGCTGTATGGCACTGTCTACAAGGGGGAGGTGGGGGGCTGTATGGCACGATCTACAAAAAGGAGGTGGAGGATTATGGCACTGTCTACAGGGAGGCTATATGGTAAAATCTACAGGGGAGCACTATACTGTGTGGGGGCCACTAAGCGGACATTATACTGTGTACGGGTACTACAGGGGGCATAATAATGTGTGCACAATTAGAGGACAAAATACTGTTTCCTTAAAGGGGTTGTAATATATTATTAAATATTATTATTATACTGTATGGGGGCACTAAAGGGACATTATAATTTTTTTATGGGGCATTTTTTTTTTTAATGATATGGGTGGGGCGCCAAAAGATCATTTCGCACAGGATGCCATCTATCCTAGGGCCGGCCCTGCTGAAACTGAACCTGTGATGTCCGCGGGACTGACGAATTCAGGTGATAGTGAAAAATACAGCTGCTCTTTATAGAAAAAACAGAGCAGCTGTATCTTAAAATGGAAAACACATTTTTAATACAGACTAATTAAAAAGTTAAACCAATCACACTGATTGACCTGTTTATTAAAAAAAAAAAAAAAAGTCCATCAAAGGTTTACATAGCCTGTGACGTAATATGAACAGGATTTTAAAAGGCAACAAATGGTAAATGTGCACTATGGAGGCACTGAATTCTGTGCCCAATTGCCATTTATTAATACTTTAGTGTCGTTCAGTGCCACCAAGGTGCCCATTTGCCACTTATTGCTCCTGTTATGTCCTTCTGTTTGGTGGCCTCTTGATGCCCATTTGCCATTTACTGCCCCTTTAGCACCTTTTGTCACAGAAGAAAAATAAAGGGGCAACAAAGTGGCAGATCGGCATCAAGTGGGCACTGAACAGAAGGACGCTAAAGGCGCAATAAGTGGCAAATGGGCACCATGGTGGCACTGAACGACACTTAAGTGTTAATAAATGGCAAATGGGCACAGAATTCAGTGCCTCCATAGCACTGAATCCTCTGCTCATTTGCCATTATTGCCCTTTTTAGACCCCACGAATGCCCCCATTCAACCAAAGCCCACAGGCAGTAACTGATCTGCTGGGCTACTCACAAACACTGACCACTGGTGTTGCTGGAGCTGCCCTGGAGAAATAAGTTTCCTTGGTGTCCTCACCAGCCCAGGAAACGCATAGGAAGATAGCGCTGTGTCTCCTCCCTGTCTTGCGTCCTAATAATAATAATAATAATGTCATCACGCCTGTCTCGTCATTCAGGACGCAGGACAGGAAGAGTGAGCAGTGGCTGTGGTGCGGGGCAGCCAGTATTGAGGTTGAGGCAGTTAGTGAGTGACACCTGACCCGCTGGCACCCCGAGTAGTGGTCACCACACGGGGCACGCACATTCGCACGTGTGGCTGTTGGCGACCTGTGCGAGATGTCACACAATCTCCCTCTGCTTCTCCAACGTCTCACTGTTCTATGTGCCTGTCATTCTTTATAAGCCCGCTTCCATAGCTCAGCGGTGACTGTCACTCTTCAGGAGCCTTGCTCCAAAGTTTGGCCCCTCTTCTTGTTCTCTGTGCACTATGAGGACGACACATGGAGCAATTGCATAAGCCTCCACCCCCACCCTCCCTGCCCAGCTTTATTATTCTGAACTGGTTCTTTTAGCATGAAGTGGATAGGGAAAACCGGTTCAGAAGGTGCCAAGGAGCTATCAGTTTCTAGCCCTGCCATTCACCTTGTATGTCAGACTTATTCTAGCTTGCAGCCTACCAGACAACCTTTTTCCACCCAGGCGTGCTAAACAGGCTTGATAATCACTAAGTTTCATAATGGCTATTTGGCGATCCTATCTAGCCAAGAAGAGGTAAAAAGGTGGCCAGGACTGCATGTGGGTGTCTCTTGATTGAAGTATAAGGCTAGGGAGTTTCCCTGAAGTCTAGACACAAGTCCGAACAAATTGTTCATTACACTGCAAACTTCAGAGAAGAAGGTTGCACTGTGAATCTGTGCAATATGAGAAACTGATCGCCCTGGTGCAAGACCGCCGATTTAGGAATAACTGCAGGATGGGTACCGGGATAGCAAACTGAAAGACCGTGCCTAGGAAGAAATTGCTGAGAACCTCCATGCAGAGGAGTCGGAGAAGTCGACAAGGTCACAGTGAAAAAGGCCTTGTAAGTATCATCCAATTCCTATGGACCGTCAAACTTTGCAGACATGTTGTTTATTAATGCCATTTTAACCCCTTGAGTACCCAGCTCATTTTGGCCTTGAGGACCAGACCCATTTTTTCAAATCTGACATGTATCACTTTATGTGGTAATAACTCCGGAATGCTTTTACCTATCCAATTGATTCTGAGATTGTTTTCTCGTGACATATTGTACTTTAGTTTAGTGCAAAAATTTGGTCGATGAATTCATTGCTTATTTGTGAAAAACACCAACATTTAGCGAAAATATGAAGAAATTATGATTTTTCCAATTTTAAATGCATCTGCTTGTAAAACAGATGGTAATACCACACAAAATAGTTACCAATTAACATCTCCCATATGTCTACTTTATGTTTGCATCGTTTTTTGAACATCCTTTTATTTTTCTATGACCTCACAAGGCTTAGAACTTTAGCAGCAATTTCTCATATTTTTAAGAAAATTTCAAAAAGCAATTTTTTTCAGGGACCAGTTCAGTTCTGAAGTGGTTTTGAGTGCCCTATATATTAGAAACCCCCATAAAACACCCCATTTTGAAAACTGCACCCCTCAAAGTATCCAAAACAGCATTCAGAAAGTGTTTCAACACTTTAGGCGTTTTACAGGAATTGAAGGAAAGTAGAGCTGAAATTTTCAAATTTCATTTTTTTTTACAAAATTCATATGTAATACATTTTTTTCTGTACCACAGAAGGTTTTACCTGAGAAACGCAACTCAATATTTATTGCCCAGATTCTGCAGTTTTTAGAAATATCCCACATGTGGCCCTAGTGCGATAATGGACTGAAACACAGGCCTCCGAAGCAAAGGAGCACCTCTTGGATTTTGGGGCCTCCTTTTTTCAGAATATATTTTAGGCACCATGTCAGGTTTGAAGAGGTCTTGTGGTGCCAAAACAGTGGAAACCCCCAAAAGTGACCCCCATTTTTTAAACTACACCCCTCAGGGAATTTATCTAGGGGTATAGTTAGCATTTTGACCCCACAGGTATTTTGCTATATTTTCTGGGGTTAGTCTGTGAAAATGAAAATCTACTTTTTTTCTAGAAAAACGTAAAAATTTCTAATTTTTGCAAGAAATAAAGGAAAGAAAGCACCCCAACATTTGTAAAGCAATTTCTCGCGATTACGGAAATACCCCATATGTGGTAATAAACTGCTGTTTGGACCCACAGCAGGGCTCAGAAGGGAATAACCCCCATTTGGATTTTGGAGCTCTGATTTTACTGGAATGGTTTTCAGTGCCGTGTCACGTTTGCAACGCCCTGGAGGGACCTAAACAGTGGAATCCCCCCAAAAGTGACCCCATTTTGGAAACTATACCCCTCAAGGAATTTTTCTAGTGGTATAGTTATCATTTTGACCCCACAGGTTTTTTGCTGAATTTATTGGAATTAGTCTGTGAAGATGAAAAGAGACTTTTTTTTTGGAAAAAACACAGAATTTTCTAATTTTTATAAGGAATAAAGGAGAAAAAGCACCTCAATATTTGTAAAGCAATTTCTCCTGATTACGGTAATACCCCATATGTTGTAATAAACTGCTGTTTAGACCCATGGCAGGGCTCAGAAGGGACGGAGCACCATTTGGATTCTGCAGCTCAGATGAATTGGTTTGCTGAATTGGTTTCTGGGGGCCATGTCGCATTTGCAGAGTCCCTGAAGTACCAGTACAGTAGAAATTCCCCAGATGTGATCCCAATTTGGAGACTATCCCCCTGAAAGAATTAAATTAGAGGTGTAGTGAGCATTTTGAGCCCTCAGGTGTTTTATAGATTTTATTAGAATTGGGCCGTGAAAATGAAAACATTTTTTTTTCCAATAACCTGTAGCTTTAGCTCAGAATTTTTCATTTCCACAAGGAATACAGGAGAAAAGACGCCCCAAAATGTGTTACACAATTTCTCCTGATTACGGAAATACCCCATATGTGGTTGTAAACGGCTATTTGGACATACGGCAAGGGTCTAAACGGAAAAAGTGCAATTTCGTTTTTGGAGTGGAGATTTTACAAAATTGGTTTTTGGTGCCATGTTGCATTGCGCTGAGGTACCAGTACAGTGAAAACTCCCGAGAAGTGACCCCATTTAGGAAAATACACCCCTCAAGGAATTCATCTAGAAGTGTAGTGAGCATTTTGACCCCCAAAGGTTTTGCAGAAATTAGTGCACAGTGGATGTTGCAGATTAAAAATTGACATTTTCCACATATATGCTATTTCAGTGCCCAATGCGTTGGGCCCAGCTTGTACCACTGGAGACACACACCCCATAAATTGTTAAGCGGTTCTCCAGAGTACGGTAATACCCCATATGTGGTCATAAACTGCTGTTTGGGCACACTGCCAGGCCCAGAAGGAGCGCCATTTGGCTTTTGGAGCGCAGATTTTGCTTGGTAGTAGTTTTGTTTAGTGTTTTACTGGTGTTTCAGTTTATAATGTGGGGCATATGTAATCTGTGCGGAGTATATACATTTTTTGCGTGACACACTGTCGTTTTTATTGGTACCATGTTTGGCTACGCGCGACTTTTTGATCACTTTTTATTCAATTTTTTTGGAAACAACGTGACCAAAAAAGGAAATTCTGCCATTGTTTTTTATGGTATTTTTTTTACGGTGTTCACCGTGCGGGATAAATAATATGATATTTTTTTAGGTCAGGCCGATACGAACGCGGCGATACCTATTATGTCTAGTTTTTGTCTTTTTTTTCATTTTTTTTTTTATTATAAAGGGCTTGATCAGGGAAACAAGGCGATTATTGTTTTTATTACGTAAAACTTGTATTTATTTATTTATCTAAAACATTTTTTTTACTTTTTTTTCACTTTTTATTTTACACATACTAGGGGACTGGAAGATCTGATCTTCTGATCCCCTGCACAATACACTGCACTACTTCTGTATGTACTTGCGTAGTGCAGTGTATTATAACTGTCATTTTATAACTGACAGTTGAGCCTATTACGTCCTGCCTTGGGCAGGACCTAATAGGCTCCCGTACCTGGCAACCAGGAAGCCGTTGCTAGGCTTCCTGGTTGCCATCGCAACCATCAGAACCCCGCGATTTTTCGCTGGGGGGGCAATGGGGTGCAGAGGGAGCCCCCTCCCTCTGTATCAATCACTTAAATGCCGCTGTCGCTATTGACAGCGGCATTTAAGGGGTTAAACTAGAGCGATCGGAGAGGACAGTGATCGCTGTAGTTGCAGTGGGATGTCGGCTGTATATTACAACCGACATCCGATGAAGATGGAGCGAGCACAGCTCCTGTGCCCGCTTCATCCTCAGGGCGTTACTATACGCCCATTTTCGGGAAGGGGTTAATAAAAATAGTGTTTTTTTTTTTTACACCGCTTTCTCTGATCTCCTCACGTATCTCACAGAAGTGAGGAGATCAGAGAAAGTGACAGGAGCTTTCTCCTGCAGACGACGTCACAGACGGCTGTGATTGGTCAGTCTTCAGAGACTGACCAATCACAGCAATCGCCGGCATTGGGGACTGCTAATTGGTCCCCAGGCCGGTAGCAGAGATGGTTAGCTGTCAATGACAGCTGCCGCCGCTGTTCTGTCACTATGTGATTTCACATAGTGACAGTTTATTCCTGCGCCGTAATAGTACGTCGAAGGTACGCTGGAATAAGCGGCCAGCGACGTACTATTACGTCGAAGGTACGCAAGGGGTTAAATACTGTTTGTTTTTCTAGTGGTCAAGATTAAAACCCGGTGGAACACATGCTGGGACCAGTTTCATCGGGAGCTTAAAAATAAGGGGAAGAGTGGGGATGGTCGCAAGACCAAACGGCCATACTTTTATACACAGCAGTTGCAGTTCTAAAATGTTGTAATGGAGGTTGGCCCGTAAGTTAACATCGTATATAATTGCCTAGTGATGCATGGATGTATGCTAGGTACCAGGGAATCTTCTGGTACCTAGCACACTTCCATCCGTCTACTTCTACTGTGTGGAATGTGTGTAGTTAGGGTCTATTGTCATGCATGGATCTATGCTAGCTACCAGGAAATCCTCTGAGGGCACGTTCAGACATGGCAGAATTTTTCCGCTGCAAATGTTGGTGCAGATTTGGGGCAATTACGCAACGAATCTTCACCAACATTTGCATATTTGACAGGTAATTCAGACGTTGCAGAAAACACAGCGGACTTGCAACAGATTTCAGTTTTTGCATTGTAAAGGCTGATATCCACAGTGAATTTCCGCTTCTTGTCTGCAATGGAAAGTGCATGCAGCGGACGGAAAAATCTGCACTGCAGCCTAATTTCCGTAAAGTAATTTTCTGCAATGTCTGAACTAACTTTTCCCAAAAATGTATAGAAATAAATGAAAAAAAAAACGGCCGCTGGAGAACACCACTGCGGACTGTCCGCAGCGGAATTCCACAGCAATTCCGCCACGTCTGAACGTGCCCTGATACCTAGCACACTTTCATCCGTCTACTTCTTCTGTGTGGATGGTGTGTAGTTAGGGGCTATTGTCATGCATGGATCTTTGCTACGTACCATGGAATCCTCTGGTACCTAGCACACTTCCATCAATCTACTTCTATGTAGATTGTTTGTAATATGTATACACATCTGAATTTAAGTAATGTAATTCTTTTATTATGTAGAACAATGGACAATGTTTCACACTCAGAGGTGGACTCTGATGAGACACAGTTGGAAGCTGTGCCTGTGGAGCCAGCATTGATGACAACCACTGACTCCAGCCTGCCAGAGTCCGCATCAGACACCAACCTTGGTGTAACAGCAACAGCGGAGAAAAACACACCGCCCTCCAGAGCACCTGTGCGTAGCAGGGTGCGTAATGTGGCCCCTCACATGCCACTCCGAATACCTGTACTCAGACGCACAGGTGTTGGAACATCTAAGGAGCCGGACCCCTGACACCCAGGAGGAGATCTTCTCCCACAGCCTGGCTCATCTGCTAAAGAGGGTCCCACAGGAGAGGCAGATTAAATGCCAGAGCACTCTATTGGGGATGGTCGAAGTGTTCACCTCGCAAGGTCATCCGCATCAGCTGGTCCAGGCTGTGGAATACTTCCGCGGCATTTGTGAAGGAGAACAACTACCAACACTACCACCACCTTGGCCGAGTCAGCAGAGGCCATATCTGCAGGGCACCTCACAGCCCCTGTTTTCACAGGAGAGAGGAATGTACACTCAGGATGTACCCTATGTGCAGTATTCTGGCTATCACCCACCTCAACATGGACATCGTTTGCCAAGGACTGATACCAGCACTGCATCACCGGATACCTCCAGTAGCCATGAATTCTTTGAATTATAAATATTTTATTAAATTATTGCTTTTATATCTGCTTTTAAGCAGTTTTGGTGCATACATTTATTTTTGAAATTCATTTTTCTAAATTTCTTTACTCAAATTGTTGGTATGTGTGTATATATTCTTTTGGATATGTGATGGTAATGTACTTGGTGTAATGGGATTGTCAAGGCATGGGTAATTTTTAACATACTGATAACCTATCCACATTATAGGTCATCAGTTTATGATAGCTTGAGGTCAGTCACCCAGACCACCAGACGATTATATACTGACAAACTGTCATGTGTATAGGTTATCAGTAGTAAAAATGCCATATGTGTTTCCTATTACATAGGGGAATACGCACAGAATTTTATTTTTGATAATTCTTTTTTAGCATATTGTTTTTACGTTTTTCACATTGTTCTTAATTTTCACACTGGCTAATGATGTATTCGTTAGACTTTCTGCATACAATAGCATTAAAAATGTTAAAAACAAAAAAATAAACATCTAGACAAATATTAACTAACCCCTTCCCGTCGTAAACAACTTCCAGATTTGAATTTTCGTTTTTTCCTCCCCACCTTCCAAAAGTCATAACTGTTTCATTTTTCCGTTGATAAAGTCCTGCTTGATTTTTGCGGAACGAGTTGTAGTTTTTTGTAGCGCCATTTATTGTGCCATATAATGTACTAGGAAACGGGAAAAAAATATTTGTGGGGTAAAAAGTGAAAAACACAGCGAATCCCCCATTGTTTTTTGCCCTTAGTTTTTACAGAATTCCCTCTGCAATTAAAACATGTTACATTTATTCTACGGGTCAATACGATTACAGCGATACCACATTTATGTAGTTTTTTCTATATTTTACTACTTTTACAAGGAAAAAACGAAGTGTAAAAAATATAAAAATTTTTTTCCGCCAAATTCTGAGAGCCATAACTTTTTTATTTTTTGATTGATTAAGTGGTATGGGGGCTTATTTATTTTTTTGCACGATAAGCTGTAGTTTTTAACCCCTTCCCTCTTTGGCCACTTTTGACCATGCTTCATATGTCCTAGAAGGAGCTATGCTGGAAAAGTCACTTGTTGAGAAGTATTTGCGTGTACTTGTAGAGCATAGACTTAATAACATCATGCAATGTCAATCAGCTGCTTCTAGATATTGTCATGTATTAACCCCTTCCCTCTTTGGCCACTTTTGACCTTCCTGACAGAGCCTCATTTTTCAAATCTGACATGTTTCACTTTATGTGGTAATAACTCCGAAATGCTTTTACCCAGCCAAGCGATTCTGAGATTGTTTTCTCGTGACACATTTGACTTTTTGTTACTGGCAAAATTTGCCTGATATATTCAGTATTTAATTGTAAAAAACACAGAAATTTAGCGAAAAATTGCAAAAATTTGCATTTTTCTCAATTTAAATGTATCTGCTTGTAAGACAGGCAGTTATACCACACAAAAATGTTGCTAATTAACATCACCCATATGTGTACTTTAGATTGGAATTGTATTTTGAACATCATTTTATTTTTCTAGGACGTTACAAGGCTTAGAACTTTAGCAGCAATTTCTCACATTTTCAAGAAAATTTCAAAATGCTATTTTTACAGGGACCAGTTCAGTTGTGAAGTGGCTTTGAGGTCCTTATATATTAGAAACCCCCAATATGTCACCCCATTTTAAAAACTGCACCCATCAAAGTATTGAAAACAGCATTTAGAAAGTTTATTAACCCTTTAGACATTGCGCAGGAATTAAGTTGAAATTTACAGAGCTCATTACTTTTTTCCAGAAGTTCATTTTGAATACATTTTTTTTGTACCACAGAAGGTTTTACCAGAGAAACGCAACTTAATATTGATTGCCCAGGTTCTGCAGTTTTAGGAAATATCCCACATGTGGCCCTAGTGTGCTACTGGACTGAAGCACCGGCCTCCGAAGCAAAGGAGCACCTGGTGGATTTTGGGCCTCCTTTTTATTAGAATATATTTTAGGCACCATGTCAGATTTGAAGAGGTCTTGCGGTGCCAAAACAGTGGAAACCCCCCAAAAGTGACCCCATTTGGGAAACTACACCCCTCGAGGCATTTATTTAGGGGTGTAGCATTCATTTTGACCCGCCAGTTGTTTTGCAAAAATTATTGGAAGTAGGCCATGAAAATGAAAATCTAAATTTTTTCAAATAAAATGTAGGTTTAGCTAATTTTTTTTCATTTCCAAAAGAACTAAAGTAGAAAAATCCCCACAACATTTGTAGAGCAATTTCTCCCGAGTAAAACAATACCCCACATGTGGTAATAAACGGTTGTTTGGACACACGGTAGGGCTTAGAAGGGAAAGAGCGCCATTTGGCTTTTGGAGCTCAAATTTAGCAGGAATGGTTTGCGGAGGCCATGTTGTATTTACAGAGCCCCCTGAGGGGACAAAACAGTGGAAACCCCCCACAAGTGACCCCATTTTGGAAACTATACCCCTTGAGGAAATTATCTAGGGGTATAGTGAGCATTTTGACCCCACAGGTTTTTTTCAGAAATTTTTGGAATTAGGCTGTGAAAATGAAAATCTACATTTTTTCAAATAAAATGTAGGTTTAGCTAATTTTTTTTAATTTCCCCAGGGACTAAAGGAGAAAAACCACCATAAAATTTGTAAATAAATTTCTCCCGAGTAAAACAATACCCCACATGTGGTAATAAACGGCTGTTTGGACACACGGCGAGGCTGAGAAGGGAAAGAGCGCTATTTGGTTCTTGGAGCTCAAGTTTAGCAGGAATGGTTTGCGGAGGCCATGTCACATTTGCAAAGCCCATGAGGGGACAAAACAGGGGAAACCCCCAACAAGTGACCCCATTTTGGAAACTACACCCATTGAGGAAATTATCTAGGGGTACAGTGAGCAGTTTGACCCCACAGGTGTTTTACAGAACTTATTGGAAGTAGGCCGTAAAAATGAAAATCTACATTTTTTTCAAAGAAAATGTAGGTTTAGGGTTTTTTTTTTCATTTCCACAAGGACTGAAGGAGAAAAAGTACCGCAACATTTGTAAAGCAATTTCTCCCGAGTAAAACAATACCCCACATGTGGTCATAAACATCTTTTTGGACACACAGTATGGCTCAGAATGGAAGGAGTGTCATTTGGATTTTGGAATAGTTTCTGGGCGCCATGTCACATTTGCTGAGCCCCTGTAGTACTAGTACAGTGGAAACACCCCAAAAGTGACTCCATTTGGGAAACTGCACACCCTGAGGAATCATCTAGGGGTATAGTGAAAATTTTGATCCCAAAGGTTTTTTGCTGAATTAATTAGAATTAAGCCATGAAAATGAAAAATAATTTTTTTTCCCAACAAGATGTAGTTTTAGATACACATTTTTCATTTTTACAAGGAATAAAGAAGAAAAAGCCCCCAACATTTGTAAATAAATTTCTCCCGAGTACGGTAACACCCCATATGTGGTTATAATCAGCTGTTTACATATACGGGAGCATTCAGAAGAAAAGGAGCGATATTTATCTTTTGGAGCGTAGATTTTTCTGGAATGGTTTGAGGACAGCATGTTGCATTTGCAAAACCACTGATGTACCAAACAAAAGTGACCCCATTTTAGAAACTACACCCCTAAAGGCATTTATCAAGGGGTGTAGTGAGAATTTAGACTCCACAGGTGTTTTTCAGAAATTAATACGCAGTGGATGGTGCAAAGTGAAAAATTGCAATTTTTCCACTGATCTGCCCATTCACCGCACAATATGTTGTGCCCCTAGAGAATCTTACCCCATAAATTGTTAAGCGGGTTCTCCCGGGTATGGTAATGCCTTACTTGTGGACATAAATTGCTGTTTGGGCACACTGTAGGGCTAAGAAGGGAAAGACCGCCATTTTGAGCATGGATTTTGCTTGGTAGTTTTTCTGTTTGGGGTTTTGCTGGTATTTCAGTTTATAATGTGGGGGTATATGTTTTCTGTGCGGAGTACATCAGGGCATAATAAGAGGGTATAATAATGGGGTAAATAATACAATTATCCATAGACGTGTGTTACGATGTGAAGCGATCCGTTATGTGCAGGCCGGTGTCACACTGATAAGCGGTTTTCTTTCTTATCCCCCTTTTGTAACGCTCTGCACCTTTTGGGGACTTTTTCTCCTTCGTAGTTTGGGAAATATTGCTGGAAAAGTTTTGCGCTGGTATAATACGGGCACCCTCGCTTCCAGCGGATGTACTATGTCCCTTCCCTTCCTAGTTCCTAAATACTAGGGCCCTGAAACTGAAGGAATGTTCCACTCCGGCCTGCGCATTGAGATGTTTTTCATCACCGCATTACTAGTGCCATAACTTTTCTATTTTTCAGTTGATTGAGCGGTGTGCGGGCTTGTTTTTTTGCGAGACGGGCTGTAGATTTTATTGGTACCATTTTAGAACACATACGACTTTTTGATCACTTTTTATTTCATTTTTTGATAATGGAAATTACCAAAAACAAGCAATTCTGGAATAGTTTTTTATTGGTTTTTTTTTCGGCATCCACAGTGCGCCCTAAATTATATGTTAGCTTTATTCTGCGGGTTGATACGATTACGGCGATACCAAATTTATATAGTTTTTGTTATGTATTGCAGCTTTTGCACAATAAAATCACTTTTTTTATAAAATCATTTGTTTTCAGTGTCGACATATTCTAAGACCCATAACTTTTTTATTTTTGCGTGCACAAAGCGGTGTCAGGGATTATTTTTTGCGGGACGGATTGCCGTTTTTATTAGTACTATTTTGGAGTAAATGTGACTTTTTGATCACTTTTTATAGCATTTTTTGGAAGGAAATGTGACCTAAAAACAAAGATTCTGGCGTTGTTTTTCATGTTTTTTTTTTTTTTTACAGCGTTCACCGTGCGGGATAAATTACATAATAGTTTTGTAGTTTGGGTCGTTACGGACGCGGCGATACCAATTATGTATAGTTTTTTTTAATTTTTACGGTTTTTCCCATAATAAAAGACTTACTATGGGAAAAAAGTCAGTTTAGCTTTATTTTTATTTGAAATGTGTGTGTTTTTATTGTTTTACCACATTTTTATTATCTTTTTTTTTAACTTTTCTGACTTGTCCCACTAGGGGACATGAAGGCCTGATGCCCCGATCGCTACTCTAATACACTGCACTACATACGTAGTGCAGTGTATTAGCGCTGTCAGTTATTCACTGACAGCAAGCCTATGAGGACGCGCCGCAGGCGGGTCCTCATCGGCTCCCGTACAAGGCAGACTCGGACGCCATTTTCTGGCGTCCGATTGCCACAGCAACCCAGCAATTGCGTCACTGGGTTGCCGGTCGGGTGAAAACCTATCAGATGCTGCGCAATATTGAGCGCAGCATCTGAGGGGTTAATCTGCCGGATCGGAGAATAGCTCCGGTTCTGGCAGTTACAGGAGGGTGCCAGCTGTATAATACAGCTGTCACCCCGCGGTGATAGTGCCGGCTCTGCTTCTGAGCCCGCACCATCATCGCGCCGTAACTGTACTGCGCTTTGCGGGAACATATATACGGCGGATGTCGGGAAGGGGTTAATTATACCATTTTGGGGTACATGCGAGGTTTTGAGCACTTTTTATTCCATTTTTTGTGGGAGATGAGGTGACCAAAAAATAGCGATTCTGGCATTTACATTTTTTTTTTTAAGGCGTACACCGTGCGGGTTAAATAATTATATATTGTAATAGTTCAGACTTTTACGGATGCGGTGATACCAACAATGTTCATTTATTTATTTTTTTACAATGCTCCAGGGGGGAAATGGGAAAAGGTATTTTTTTAAACTTTTAATATTTTAAAAATTTTTTACATAAAAAAACACGTTATTTTACTAATTTTTACTTTTTTTATTAGTCCCCCGAGGGGACTTCAACCAGCGATCGTTGGACCGCTTGCACTATATACTGCAATACTAATGTATTGCAGTATATCATCTTTCTGACAGGCTTCTATTAAACCCTGTCAGAGGCAGGGCTTAATAGGTGCACAAAGATGGTGACCTAGGGGCCTTCATTAGGCCCCCAGGCTGCCGTATCAACCATCGCCACCCAGCGATTGCATTACGGGGGATGCGATGAGCTGCTAGAGGGGGTCGCCCCCCTCTTTCTAACGATTTAAATGTCTCGGTCTCTATTAACCGCGGCATTTAACGGGTTAAAAGAACGGGATCGCGCTCAAGCATACAGCCGACACCCACATCGTATGGAGCGGGTTCACTCCGTGAGCCTGTTCCATACTTCCCCTACCCGGCTATGACGTATGGATACGTCAAATGTCGGGAAGGGGTTAAAAAAATACTGTATGCAGAAAGACTTAAAGCTCGCCACCGACATCAAGGATCCTCCATTCTCTTTTGAGTCCCTAACCTAACTATAAAGGAAACAAACTAAACTGAAAGCACAAAACTGGAAACACAACAATCCTGAACCAAAATTTCTACTGGATAGCATTCATCTGCCATGGAACTGCTCTGTCACGATCTGTGGGTATGTGGACCCACTAGGCCGCACTGCCGTAGTGGGGTAGCAGCTGGCCAAACAGAGTTCAAAGTCAATATAAAGTCCAAACACAAGGGTACCTGTAATAGTCCAGACTGTAGAAACGGCACAGATGGTACCTTGGCAGCAGGTGATGCAAAATGTGGCAGATGACACCAGACGTGGTGTAAGTCATCAGGCATAGTAGACGGCAGAAGACGACTCCAGCACTAGAGATGGCACAGGAAAAATACAGCACGGGATACAGGATACAGGTAGCAGGGCACGGGAACACAGGGAACAGTATACGACTAAGGGTCCATTTGCAATTCTAACAGAGGAATATAAACAATGCTCAGGCAAGGAGTGAAGGGGCAGGGACCTTTTTATAGTCCAGGGTAATCTGGGAGTAATTAGTTAATTCTTAACATGTGTGCTCGCTGGTCCTTTAAGGCCGGAAATGAGCTTGTGCGCACGCCCTAGTGGTCACTGCAGGACAGGACGGCCACATGTGCTGGCATCTTTGGGGAGGAAGGCGTCGGCAGGAGGAAAAAAGGAGTCTGCGGTCTGCGACCGCGGCTGCTACATGATCCATTAGGTGACAGAAAATAGTATAGATTTCCCGGATTGCCAGTCCTGATGCTCCAGGTCTTCCATACTGGTTCTGTTCCAGAGGAATGAATGATGTAGGCATGCATTGATGTAGCTCTACATCCAAAACAGCATCATGAATTTCGTAGAAGTTGTGGAGGATGACACTGGGTTGGATAACCAGTGTACTATGATCCGGACTCATCTGCATTGAGGACTGCGTTACCGGTCCCTTTTTGCTCAGAATTCCAAAGACGCACTCCACATAACGCCACACATGGGTAAGGCGGTAGTTAAAAACGTGCCTACGGTGATCCAAGCCATGTCTGGGGAATGGACACATCATATGGGGGGATAGTTCAAAGCCTTCATCAGCTACGATGACAAATGGTGCTATAGGTCCAGAAGATCCCGGCAGATTTGGTTCAGGAAGGGTCGAGCTGATTGGACTGAAGTTGTAGACCCATTCTGGAAGCCCTAAAGATGTCTGCATCAGCAGAGCTCCCATAGGCCCCTATATACACAATAATAACCAGTAGTCACGGTCAGCCAGGGCCAACAGCACCACTGAGAAATACTGCTTATAATTGAAGTATAGGGACGCTTCTTCACACTAATGTGTTTCCCATCAAGCGCACCAACATATTTGGGAAACTGTGCTTGTTGGTAGAAGCCCTCGCCAATCCGAAGCCAGTCTTCTGCCTTGGGCTGTGGCATCACCGCCGCTCTCAGTCTTTGCCATATAACTTCACATGTCAGTTGGATGATCCTCGAAATGGTGGCGGTACCCAGCAGAAACTCGATATGCAGCGATGCAAATGAGTTCCCTGTTGCCAGGAATCTGTGAAACAGAAAATACAAGTTAATTATTGGAATCAGTACCAGGGCGATATGGTGACAATAGGCAAAGGGGACAGGCACGCATATACTATCTGAGCTAGGGAGACATCAGGAAATGGGCAAAGGGGACAACAACAGTACTATCTGTTCCAGGGAGAATGGGGAAATGGTCAAAGGGGTCATTCTGTGTTCTTACCTGAGATTGACGATTAGCCGTTCCTCTGGAGAGATGCACCGTCACATGGTGGTGTCCTGGAAGGTAAGTCCAGGACACAGGTCCACCAGCAGATGGTCAAAGGCAGCGATAGACAGACGACAGTAGCTGCAAAGCTTGTCTGGGTGCTGCCGCAGGTCAGAGTACAGGGCATGGAAATGACCCTTCCTAGTCTGTTGGGAGACAATGCAACCTCCTCCTTCTCTTCGGTTCTTTGTCCAGCATTGGTGCTTCATGTCCAAATCACTGAGTGAGGAACCAGTCAAGAACATCATCCATAGGTTTGCAGGACATCTTTGCAGTGAATGTTTGCTCATTCATCGGCTGATCGCTGCCCTGTTAACACAGGGCAAATATTGTGAACGAGCGTTCTGTGAATGCTCGTTTGCCCGATAATTGGTCGGAGTTAAAGGACCTTTAGTTATGCTTGATCTCTGTGCCTGTCACTTAATGTTCAACCCGTTCCAGAACCTCCCTACACTTGTCTGTCCATTAAAATCACTTAAAAACACAATAATCAGTAGAAAACTTGACTTTAGAAACATGACATTAGCCAGGAAAGTTTAGTCAAAGTGTTAATTCCAAAACCTGAACTGAAATGTTTAATTCATGCAATAATTTCTTTCCAAATTGGAAGCTACAATCAAACCAACCGTGCATTGGTTTTGGTAATGTATCATAAATCCTGATTTTAAACTGACCTAAAACGTTGTATGCTCATCATGCTGTTCCATGGACATAATTGTCTTCCAGCACCAATTAGTTCTCAACCTTTAAAGCAAGATCGTTGACTTCCTCATTATTCTCTATCAATTAATGCATAAAACAATTAGTCCCAAATGGATACTAATCTAAAATGTTAATAACCTTTTTCTTGACAAAATTGCCCTAGCTGCAAACATTTGCTCAGTACTGGTTAATTTTTTTTAATTTTTTTTATCATGTGTCTACTACTCTAGGGTATTATATCTATGAATTTAGCTAAGCTAATAATTCCACTTTTTCCATTAACTATTTTTCTTTGCTCATTTCAGTCAATATATCTTACTGTGCTCTCACAGCAACACTCTAATTCTGCTTTATAAAGATAGTCTAATTACTTTGGTTAATTAGCTTTTTTTTCTTGCAACATGCTTAAAAAGAATTTAAAAAAAAAACAGAATCCACAAGGGTATCTATCTGGCCTTACCCTCCCACATTCAACAACACTAATGATGCCCTGTTAGATGACCCTTTTGTTTCTCACCATGGGGTCTCATTTTGCTACCCTGCTTGTTTAATTCACACACCCTTACTTCTAAGTCCCTGCTGAGGACAGCAGGCAATTTAAACCTGAGTGCAGCAACTAATTAAATCAATATGAGATAATGAACAGCAATTAGAGGTCCGGCTAGGCACATCTTCTCTTGTAAATACTGTTGCTCTCCCAACGGGAAGCTCTTTTTTTTAATAATCTGTGTATAGTTCATTTCCAGAAGAACTAATTCCCCAAAGAAGCAATTTGGAAAAGTGATTTGTTTATCTGTAAAACTGCCATATAATTTACTTTAAATTGTCTGTTTTTTTCTGTGTTTTCTTCCTTTATTTTTTATAACTAAAGCAAACAATCTTTTTTATATGGACGTCTTGATTTCTTTGTTGCTATGAACAATAAGTAAAAGGAGTCTTTATTTCAGTGTTTGTGTACAATTATAAAACTGAAGCATAATTCATTTTTGTACAATTATGTGTTTTGCCATGGTGTGGATGCAGCATGCATAGTTTGGCTAGGTCCCATTGGGCTCAGCAACATTATAATGTTCAGTGATTATGGGTGAAGTCAATACGCAAAACTATTTCCCTTGTATTTGCCAAAACATAGGCAGATCTGTCTTCCAGAGGACTTGTATGACTTTTTTTTTTCATTCCATTGTGTATAAACCTTGGCTTGTCTAATTCCTTGGCTTTGTCTTTAAAGGGAATGTGTTGCCAGAAAAACATGTTTGTTTTTTTTAATGAAACATTTAGTGTGTAGGTGATTAAACATTGTTCACATTTTTTTTATTTTTTTCACGAGTCAGGAAATATTATAAATTAGATTCTAATTTATAATATTTCCCATTGCTGGTCACTAGATGGAGCTATAACCAAAATTGCAGCATTGCAAAATGGGGTAAAAAGCCCTCGCTCTAGTGAGCTCTCAGCATCCCCCCCTCCTTTATCCTGGCTAGTGCCGGGATAAACGAGGGGTTGAACGGTCTAACCTCCTACACTGTGTGTCGCCATTTTTTGAGCTAACACACAGTGTAGTAGGTTTACATACAGTAGTAAACGTACACAAACACGAACATACATTGAAATCTCTTACCTGCTCCTGCCGCCGCGGCTCCCTCTGGCCCGTCCGCTCCGTCTGCTGCCGCTGGTCCAAGTGCACAAGTCCGGAAGCCGCGACCGGAAGTAGTAATCTTACTGTCCGGCCGCGACTTCCGGTCCACAGGAAAATGGCGCCGGACGGCGCCAATTTCAAATCGGACTATGTGGGAGCGGCGCATGCGCCGTTCCCACACAGACGGCGTACACAGAAGTGGATGGGACGGGAGCCGTTCGCAGTCCCTATGGGACTGTGGCTGCCGTATTCCATGTCTGTATGTGTCGTTAATCGACACATACAGAAATGGAACAAAAAATGGCAGCCCCCATAGGGAAGAAAAAGTGTAAAAATAAGAAAAAGTAAAACACAAACACACAAATAAATATAAACGTTTTTAATAAAGCACTAACATCTTTAACATATGAAATTTTTTTTTGTGATGACACTGTTCCTTTAAATCTTCAGCCAGACCACTATCTGTCTACTGTTTTGCATGCCACTTTGGATCCCAACTCCTGGTTCTTGAGCTAATATATGCTTTTCTGACTGCGCTGTTATCTGCTGTAGCAACCACTGCTACCTATCAGGGTCGTCACACTTCCTTTAGGGGCCATTGCTGAACACTGTACTGTGTGCCTTAATTCTAGCAATAGTCAATCCTACTTAGTAGTAGAAATTGCATGGATGTCCTGACAAAAAAACTTCTGATCATGGCGTACAATTCATAGCTCAATTTTTATGAAGATAATTTTTTTTTGCTGAACATCACTACTGGAGATGAGTGAACCTCTTGAGATTCTGTACATTCTAAATAAATTTGGCGCAAATTTAAAGTGCCCGATTGCCCTGAAAAGTCGTGTATAACACTCTGAGGTCTTCTAGGACTGTATCCAACCCCTTTCAAGCTCTTTAGCACCAAAACAGCATTAGTAATGTCTGCAACATATATGGCTATGAGTAAACAGATGGCAGCTGGTGGTAACAAACAGTCTACTCAAAAACACACTGCACTGTCAGATTTTTTTAATGATTTTTAAAATTAAAAAAGCAGTCCAAAAAATTTCCCTTCTTAGTGGCAATCAGATATATGCAAAACATCTGTGACTTCTGTATCAGCAGGCAGTGGCACTCTATCAGTTCCAGTATTAAAATTGAAAATCTATTTATTTATAAAAAATTGGCACTTGGACAAATACTAATGTATAATTGCACTGTATAACTGCTTAAAGCAGAATAATCCAACAATTTTTGGTGGCACTATTATTAGCAATTTGATATATGCAAAACAATCAATGAAGTCTGTTTTAGAAGGCAGAGGCATGCTATCAGCACTAGGATTCATATTATTGCAGAACATGTGTGAATGATGTGATGAAGATTGGTGATCCACAAATTAATGTAGAAATTGTATAGCTGCAGTAGCACTCACTCACAGCAATGGCTGCCTGTGCCTGCCTAACTAACACACTAACACTGACTGACTCTTATCTCTCTCTAAAATGTATCTCAATCTCTAATTATTGTAAATCTATCTATTCTCTTCTCCTTACTATGTAACACACTCACCTACACTAATCCACTATCTATCTGTATTCTGTGTTTTACTATCACTCACTCTTTGTGTGACTTTCTTTCTCTCCTATTTGTATTCCCACAAAGCAGCAGAATTTCCTGGTTGGGCTATTTATAGTGGTTATGACTCATATGAAAGTCATCAGTGACTCACACCTATGCCCAGTGGCGTAACTACCGCCGTAGCAGCAGTAGCGGCTGCTACGGGGCCCGCGGCATGGGGGGCCCGTGTCGCCCGCCGGCACGGGCCCCCACCATGGCCGGAGGCTCCGCTAGCAGCCGCTATGGCTGCTACAGCGGGACTCCACTGAACACTACGGCAGAGCAGGGAGGTATCTCCCCGCTCTGCCATTAAACAAAAGACATGTATCCTCTATCCACAGGATAGGGGATACATGTGTGATCGTTGGCAGCGATAGGGAGAACGGGGGACTGAAAGTCCCCTGAAGTTCTCCATCACAAACCTCGGACTTCCGGGGTCTGTGTCGGCAGCTCCGGAGAAATGAATGGAGGGCCGGTCCCGCTTGTGCGCATGCGTGACCAGCGCTCCTTTCATTTTTAGTGAGCTGCGCAGACGGCGGAAGTCAGAGGTTAGTCATGGAGAACTTCAGGGGACTTTTAGTCCCCCGTTCTCCCTATCGCTGCCAGGGTTCACACATGTATCCCCTGTCCTGTGGATAGGGGATACATGTCTTTTGTCGGACACGCTGTAGGTCGCATTGTTTTGGGAGGGTGTACGCTGTATGGCGTTCCCTACAGGGGGGGCTGTATGGCGTTCCCTACAGGGGGGGGCGCTGTGTTGCGTTCCCTACAGGGGGGGCGCTGTATGGTATTCCCTACAGGGGGGGGCGCTGTATGGCATTCCCTACAGGGGGGGCGCTGTATGGCATTCCCTACAGGGGGGGCGCTGTATGGTATTCCCTACAGGGGGGTCGCTGTATGGTGTTCCCTACAGGGGGGGGCGCTGTATGGCGTTCCCTACAGGGGGGGCACTGTATGGCATTCCATACAGGGGGGGGCGCTGTATGGCGTTCCCTACAGGGGGGGGCTCTGTATGGCGTTCCCTACAGGGGGGGGCGCTGTATGGCATACAGCCCCCCCTGTAGGGAACGCCAGACAGCCCCCCTGTAGGGAACACCATACAGCCCCCCTGTAGAGAACGCCATACAGCCCCCCTGTAGAAAACGCCATACAGCCCCCCCTGTAGAGAACGCCATACAGCCCCCCTGTAGAGAACGCCATACAGCCCCCCCTGTAGGGAACGCCATACAGTGCCCCCCCTCTAGGGAATGCCATACAGCCCCCCCTCTAGGGAACGCCATACAGCTCCCCCTGTAGGGAACGCCATACAGACCCCCCTGTAGATAACGCCATACCGACACCCCTGTAGATAACGCCATACAGTCCCCCTGTAGATAACGCCATACAGCCCCCTCTGTAGATAACGCCATACAGCCCTCCCCCTGTAGATAACGCCATACAGCCCCCTCTGTAGATAACGCCATACAGACCCCCCTGTAGATAGCGCCATACAGCCCCCCTGTAGATAGCGCCATACAGTCCCCCCTGTAGATAGCGCCATACAGCCCCCTGTAGATAACGCCATACAGCCCACTGTAGATAACGCCATACATTCCCCCTGTAGATAACGCCATGCAGCCCCCCCTGTAGATAATGCCATACAGCCCCCCCTGTAGATAACGCCATACAGCCCCCCTGTAGATATCTACAAAGGGGGCTGTATGGCATTCTCTACAGGGGGGGCTGCATGGCGTTATCTACAGGGGGGATGTATGGCGTTATCTACAGGGGGGGCTGTAAAAAAGGCACTATCTACAAGGGGGGGGTTGTGTGACACCCAGGGGAGGGGGGGCCCCAGTCAAAAGTTTGCTATGGGGCCCAGTCTTTCCTAGTTACGCCCCTGCCTATGCCCCTTATGTTTGGCTGTGCTAGAGGAAGGTCTGCCTGCAAGGCATTATGGAAAAGCCAGCAGGGCGGCCGCCCGAGGTCATGTGTTCCTTCTTCACTGTCTTCCTGATCTGTAAAGTGGTGGGCACTTTTTTGAGTGATTCCTGCAGGGTGAAGTCTAAAGGTTTCAAATTTGCTAAAATCTGAAACTTTTGGGAAATTCGCAACAAATTTGATTCATGAAGAATCAATTCACTCATCTCTAATTACCACCAATGTAATGAACAGACCAAGCCAGTGAGTATCTATAATAAGCTTAATTTAGTTTAGTGTATTAGTGTTTTTGAGTTCATTGTGCATTTTTTTATTCTTGTATCTAAGTGAAGATATTCATGTATTAGATGAAGTGAGCGAAAACAGTTCAAATAAAACGTTATTTTATGGAGAGGGTATGGGGGAAACAGGAAATAATTTATGGTTGGTTGGGAATTGCTGGTTCTTGTACTTTCTAGCGAACAGGGGTGCTGTCACACAAAAAAAGTGCCAGGGCTCTAGTGTCTGAGGCAGCGTAGGTGGAGCTACTAGCACAGGCGGAGCTCGCTATGGATGCGGAGCTTACCATTTAGCATGAAAATTCTGGGCGAGCTCATGAAAATAAAGGTTGTGGTTGTGTAAATAGGGACTGTAACGTATTGCACGATTTCTACGATTTCTACACTGTTTGGGCCAGTCTTGCTCATTATCAAAGGGGGCATCTATTTGAGGCCAGTCTTGCTGTTTATCAAAGGGGTATATACTTGAAACAGTGAGTGCCGCTTATTATTGAGCTGTGTCAAGTGACCGTTATGCTAGTTGGTAATGCGTCACACTAGCGCCACGGTCATGTGACCACATGTGTGTCTCGCTCACTGAGAAATTTCAGCATTGACCAAGATACACAAGCGGTAACACGATATGCTGGTATGACACGTTACCAACCAGCATCGCTGCCATGTGAGTGCTGGCAGTCCATGGAGGCTGCTTTGGGCAACAAAAGAGTAGTTTTTTTTAATTTAAGAACAAATCCAGAGTGCTGAAAAACGTCCTGGCTCCACTATAATCCTGATTATTATTATTAATATTATTATTAGTACAATTATTATTCATTATAACTGCCATCAACTAGTATTATGACTACTAAAACTGCCATTCATTTCATTATTATTATACTTATTATTATTATTATTATTATTAATAACATCATCGTACAGTGTGCAAAACCCAGGGACACCTTTATTCTTGGGATAGGCAGTTGTCCCTGTGGTTGAACGCCCACCAATCACACTTTCATGATCTGTTATCTTTACATAGAATACTGGTGCCCTATTCACCTTCACACATAACTAGCAGAATTTTGGAAGCCTGCGGCTGCCACTATGGGGACTGGTTGGTATTCAGTGTCCACAGAAATCAATAGCAATATACTGAAATTTGACAAGGGGGATCCTTGCAGGGGAACAGAAGATAATTTTTAATTAAGAAACATTTCTAAGCGGCTTCATGTTACTCATTCTGGATAATTATATATTGTTCTAAAAAATGTTATCCTGGAAAATCTCTTTAAGTTATGATCACACATGAATACAGTGACAATTTCTATTAAAGCGATTTTATGTAAATAACGATCATGCATTTGTAAAAAACAATGTAAAAACAGCGTCGGTGTAACTGGATGAGAGCCTACCATGGGACGTTGTTCTCCTGTCAACTGACAGCAAAGTCAATTATCACAAAATATAGAGTTCCCCAAAGCTCAGCTTCTTTATCGAACAAGTAATAAGAGGAATATCACCTCAACGCTAGATGTTGGCTTCTACCATATGAGTCTTTTTGTTTCCTTGACTCGGTTTTCCTCGGATCTGTTACAAGCCCTCTCGCCTGCTATTCATATCCATCTGACCAGATATTACAGAAGCTGCTGTGTGAACAAATTTCTAAGGACACCCTCTCCACCAACACCTCATTCTTTTGTCACGTAATCGAAGAAGCACACCACTGCATAGAGCCTTATGGAGAAACAAAAAGGCTCATATGGTAGAAGCCTGCGTCTGGCAGTGAGGTGCAATTACTCTTATTATTTGTGTCAGGGTTATTTCCTTGTCCCTGTTATTCCACACCGAATAACCACCTCTGTAAATTGGAAACTGAGGGCATGCATGGAAGACATGTAACAGTCAGACAAATGTTGGTAGAGATCCTCCCTTAGTGAAGTAGGAAGTACAACTGAGCTTTATTGAACAAAGAATTTACAAGTTTCCTCCCTAGAGATGTGGGACATGCTTAAAGAGGCTCTGTCACCAGATTTTGCAACCCCTATCTGCTATTGTAGCAGATAGGCGCTGCAATGTAGATTACAGTAACATTTTTATTTTTAAAAAACGAGCATTTTTGGCCAAGTTATGGCCATTTTTGTATTTATGCAAATGAGGCTTGCAAAAGTACAACTGGGCGTGTTTAAAGTAAAAGTCCAAGTGGGCGTGTATTATGTGCGTAGATCGGGGCGTTTTTACTACTTTTACTAGCTGGGCGTTCTGATGAGAAGTATCATCCACTTCTCTTCAAGAATGTTTGCAATCCAGTTGCTGAAAGTGGGAAAGACTCCGGGCCCTGATGGCTTTACCCCTAGGTTTTTAAAGCTTTTTGGGAGCCGGTTAATAGCTCTTTTGCTTGCTTCCTTTAATTCTATGGCTCAGGGATCTAATTTTCCCCCCACCCAGCCTTATTAGCACATATTACAGTTATACAGAAACCTGGCAAAGACCCTACCCACTGTGCCAACTTTCGCCCTATCTCCCCCATGAATATTGATCTTAAACTATATGCTAAACTCATAGCCCTCCACCTGCAGCCTATTGTCCCAGACCTCATTCATCAGTAGGTGGGTTTTTTTCCAGGACGTGAGGCTCGAGACAATACAATTAAAACCCTTTTATCATAGGAGAGGTCAGTGCAATGGAATCGCTAGTTGAGCAATTCCCACAGAGGAAGTTTATGGAATTGTTAGGTGAGCGATTCCCCAAAGGCTGCTGGAGACTGTCGGGAGTGAGCATGCAAATAAATCCGCAACCCCAAATCCGTCACAACTCTGATCAACAGAGTCTAAGGCTACTCTATGTTGTTCATCAGAGCCCACCGCAAGGCAGTTGGTTTTTGCTGCATAGAACCCAGGTTGTTTTAACAGAGTTCAGTGTTGGATAAGAGTTGCAATGCAGACAATACCAGAACAGGTAACAAGAAAGCCAGGGGATGTCAGGAATAGCAGAGGTCAGTACAAGCCAGGATCAGAAAGTCCAAATCAGAAAGCAAGGGGTAACCCCTGAAACCGAGGTTAAATTCTAGGAAGTCAAAAGCCAAAGGTACAGGGTATAGTCAGTAGCTTGATCAAACACAGGGAGACAAGGAAATTTACAAGCAAAAAAAAAAGGGGAGGAAGCCAGGAATAAATACTCCACCCTTACACCTGACAGGAAGAAAGACAGAGAAGTTGAATAGGCTCAACAAGTAAAACCAAAACCGCCCAGAATCTAGACTAGTAGTCATGGCGATCTTAAAGGAACAGACGTTTCCCAACAGTCAGGTCCCGGGGAACCCAAATGTGCTTATTATCTATTGATGCAGAAAAAGCATTTGACAGGGTGCATTGGGGTTTCCTGGATGCCACTTTACATCATATTGGTCTAGGACCTAAAATGTTATCACGCATTATAGCCCTTTATGACAAGAAGGGCATCCTTAGACATTTTATACTTGCTATGCAGAGAATCATTCCTAGGTTATGGATGTCCCAAGTTTCTCCATCTAGGGCGCAATGGGTTGAGGCGCTGAATCACATCATGCATATGGAGGAAGTTGAAACATAATGGTGGAAGATAACCCCATTAAAGGCTATGTAAACATTTGAAAGTGTCCCTGACTGTTCATAATTTAGATGTGATAGATTACAGGTGGATCCTGCGACACGCTTACAGGTGGATCCAGAGACACGCAGGACCCGCTGTCACTGAACCCGTCAGGACCCAGGGACTGACAGATTTAAGTCATAGAGAAATATACAGCTGTTCTGTAAAGTTAAAATAATTTTTAATAAAAACTATTTATAAAGTTGCACCAATCACACTGACTGACATTTACATATATATATATATAGATTGAGGTATTGAAGAGATTAGTCTTTAGTAGAACTATTTTTGCATTCCGATAAATGGCAAATAATAAAGCTATCAATATTTTTCTTTTTAGGGCATGTCCACACATGGCAGAGTTTTTCCGCTGCAAATGTCGGTGCAGATTTGGGGCAATTACGCAACGAATCTGCACCAACATTTGCATATTTCAGAGGTAATTCAGACGTTGCAGAAAACACAGCGGACTTGCCATAGATTTCAGTTTTTGCATTGCAAAGGCTGAAATCCGCAGTGAAATTCCGCTTCTTCTCCGCAACAGACATGCTGTGGAGGTAAAATTCCACACCGCAACCTATGGTCCGCAGCAGAGTTTTCCGAAATGTCTGAACTAACTTGCCCCAAAATGTATTGAAACAAATGTAAAAAACGGCCACTGGAGAATTCCCCTGCGGACTGTCCGCTGCGGAATTCCACAGCAATTCCGCCACGTCTGGCCATGCCCTTATTATTCAGAAAATTCTCTTTTAGCAGATTAGTTTAATAACCAATATTGTAGAATTTCACATTCTGCAATATTGACTAAAGCTAATATTGACAGGTTACTTGCAATACAATAGACTTTACATTAATGCAAGTATAAAATAACAATAAAGACTCTAAAATGATAAAGACATCTATCAAATTAAAACCTTCAATTTTTCATGTAAACAAGTAATACAATAAGGCATCAACAAGTTGATTACTTTGATTTCAATAGCTTACGAAGCAAATTAATAATTTTATCTTGGGATGTCCTAAATTTTATCAGGGATGATTTTTTTTTTTTACTGAGAAATGTCTGTTTTCTTTTATTGTTCATTCATAGTGATTTTATTGCTTTGTGTAATACTTCATTAATTTTATAAGCCATCATTAGTGGATCGAGATAATTTATGATATCTGTTGAGAATGTTTATCTTACCATTTATTTGGAGGCCTAACTATCTGGTTAATATAGTTTATTCTGATGGGCCCTTTTGTTTGTTATTTTAAAGGGAACTAAAAAAAAATCCTAGTCTTTTTTGAACCAGTAGTTACTCATATTGTAATGAAGCAATGAAAAGAGATAGAAACTGAAAATAAATAAATAACTAAATAAATAAAAACATAGGGAATTTTTTTTTTGTCGAATTAGATGAATATTCAATAAAAAATGTCCATTAATTGTATTCTTGATATTGTAAAAACAACCATTTATAACCAAAGAATCACTGCCTGCAGCATAAAAAGTTTAACTCATTTAAAATTTTATGTAAGATCAATCTTGGTTCATCAGGTCAATTTGAGTGTACATGTAATGTTCTTCTAAGCAGATTAAATATTCATTGTATGGTGAAGTAAGATAGCACTGCTTGACTTTATAAAGGGGTATTCCCATTTTAGGAACTTATGGCAAATCATGAGAATATGCCAGATATGTGCGGGTCCCACCTACCGGCCACCGCATTTTCCATACACTTCAATGGAGATGTGCCTGCGCTTGTGCGTGAACCCCTCCATTGAAGTCTATTGGAGTTACGGAAAAAGCAGAGCAAAGAGCGAGGCATTTAGGTATATGAAAAACTCAACGGCTGAGAACCGACAAACAGGGTTTACCAGACTCCTAATCTCCTGAGAGGTGAGGGTCCCAGAGGTTGGCCTAGGCACCTATAAGGCAGTAGTGGCATATTCTTTGGATATCGTATACTTGCCTAAGATGAGAATGCTCTTTAAGTTCAGCAATGTATCTACTTTAGTTCACTAAATAATGAAAAAGAATTACAGCTCATTGGTCAAACTGGTCAGAGGCATCAACAGCTTCAGATAAATTTTATTTGAAGTTTCATAGAGATTTCTTTGTTATTCTCTACTAAGATATCATGCACAAGCATCTTGGTTAAGAATACCTTGGTCCACTGTTTTTTAGTTGATTTTTATACGATCAGAGGCACAATGAGTTAAAGTATGAGTCCATAGAAGACTATGTGCACCGTATTAGGGATCAGGCGCATGAGGGCTAAGTTGTTAGGTGAAGCTGCAGTTGTGAAACAGAAAAGAGCCAGATAACTGCTCATAATATCATCAGATTTCAGTATACATCTGCCCAAAGATTTTAATAGAACACTATTTTGCTTGTCTCAATATCTATGCAATCTGTACTTGGTCTGTTAATTGTAAGTGCAAATGGAAAGTAGAAGAGGAGATTAAAAAATAAATTACCGAACCCACTTGGTCTCCTGTAGCAATGCATCCCTGCCGGCATCCTGAGATGACACTGTTTTGTCCCATTCGACCGCTGCTATGAAGCGTCTCTGGCGGGCTCCTGAAATTTCTTTGTTTTGTCCCATGTGACTGCAGCAGCCAAGCACAGGCTTTAGTGGTCACATGGGGCAAAACTACATAATCTCAGGAGGCCACCAGGGATGGGTTGCTACGAAAGACCAGAAGAGGTGAGTATGTTTTTATTTTATTTTAGGGGTGGTATTGCAAGTGCCCTGATTGCCCTGTTTGGCTCTCTTTGATGTCTTATAGGACTGTATTCAAATTGGATACAGTCCTAGAAGACATCAGAGAGTCAGACAGGGCAATCAGGAAATTTGCAATTTGCGTCAAATTTATTCGGCTCAAATTCAAGTAGACTGCCAATTCTATAGAATCGGCCCTGAAATGAATTTCTAGAAACGTACTCATCTCTAATCATAAACTCTTTTATTTTTGTACACATAATATTCTTTATAAGTAGTCTATATTGCTACAGTACAGAACAGTAAGAAATGGACCCAAGGAAACAAACCCATTAGATTTTCTAATGAAGTGTTTAATGTAAAACATTACTGCTTAAGGGTATTAATGGAATAAGAATATAACACCATTGGGTTCCTTGGCATTAATGCAGACAGCAATATTGAAGCTGTTGTAGTTCGTTGTCCTGGAGTGGTTTATTTATTGTGATATTTATGGAGAAGTAGAAGATTAATGGGTATTCAGATTAATGGGACATTGAAAAACAGTGTGAGTGAAGTCCTACTGAGATTTTCACGTGTCACAAAATGAGCAAGAAAAAATATAATTAGCAGAGATACATAGAGCAAAATGTAAATCATAAAAATCCAGACAAACCTCAAGAGTATATGTATAATCAAATTATAAAGAATTATAAACCACGGCATAGCCTATCCTTTTTATTTTTTTTTCATTGACTAGTCAAATGTATTCAACAAATAAAAAACTGTGCATGAGAAATAATTGTATTAAAGGCTAGGTACACCTTTGAAATAGGTGTTTTGTTTTGTTTTATATAAAAATGTCTATCAGTGTGATTGGTGCAACTTTAAAAATACTTTTTATTAACAGCTTCCCGACCGCCCACTGTAAATTCATGTCGGCGCTTGCAGGGCTCTTAGCAGCACCGATGTAAATTCACGGTGGGTGTTAAAAGCGCGATCGGGTGTATCAGAGTAGAGCTGACACCCGGATCGTGCTGTTAACCCCTGCCTCTGGTCCCGGAGACATGATCAGGACCTGATTGGTTCAGGTCCTCATTATGTGATCTCAGGGAAATTTTGTTGTAGCAACAAATTGGAAAGTTTGTTGCTACAACAAACATTCCCAGGAACCTATTGAGGGTGCTGCCGTCGGTTGTCATGGCAAGAACGGAGGCAATGCACGGAAGTCTATGAGGGCCAGTCAGCTTCCTGTCAGTGTGATTCTCAGTGTCACACTGACCGTTTATAATACAATACACTACCTAGGTAGCGTAATGTATTATAGCAGCTGTCAGTACTGCAGATCTTCAAGTAAAAAAGTGAAAAGTTAAAAAAAAGGTAATAAAAATGTTTTATAAAAGTGTAAAAATACGTTATAAGATCCAAAAACAAAAAATGCTTTTTTTCCTATAGGTCTTTTGTTATAGGAAAAAAAAATAAAAAGTAAAAAAAGTACACATATTTGGTATTACTGCGTTCGCAATGACTCAAACTATTAAAAATATAATATTATTTTTCCCGCATGGTGAACACCGCAAAATTTTTTTATTAAAAAACAATGCCAGTATCACAATTTTTTTGGTCACCACCCTTCACAAAATATAGAATAAAAAGTGATTAAAAAGTTGCATGTAGACGAAAATAGTACCAATAAAAACTACAACCCGTTCTGCAAAAAACAAGCCCTTACACAGCTTTTTTGACTGAAAAATAAAAAAGTTATAAGTCAGAATATGGTGACACAAAAAAATTAATTATTTTATAGAAAAGTGATTTTATTGTGCAAACGCCATAAAACATGAAAAAAAACTATACACATATGGTATCACCATAATTGTATTGCAGAATAAAGTAAAATTGTCATTTATAGAACACGGTGGACACTGTAAAAAAAAAAAAAGGACAAAAAACATTGTCAGAATTTATGTTTATTTGTCACCTTTTTTGCCAAAAAAAATCTACTAAAAAGTGATAAAAAAATCACATGTACCCTAAAATGGTACCAATGAAAACTACAGATTGTCCCGCAACAAATAAGCCCTCACACAGCTCTGGTGGAGAACAAATAGAAAGGTTCTGGCTCTCAGAATATAGCGACAGAAATTGCGCAGAGTGTCCAAAAGCGGGTAAGATTGGGCACCATTTATCCGTGCGACACTGGCCACTTATCTATGATTCATTATTTATTCACCCCATTATTATACCCTCTTATTATGCCCTGACGTACTCTGCCCAGCTTACATATGCCCCCACATTATAAACTGAAATACCAGCAAAATCCCAAAGAGAACTATTACCAAGCAAAAGCCAAATGGCGCTCCTTCGCTTGTGATCCCTAAAGCCTGCCCAAACACCAGCTTATGTCCACATATATGACATTTTATACCAGCGAGAACCCGCTTAACATTGTATGAGGTATTTTTCTTCAGTGGCACAAACTGGGCACAACATATTGTGCATTAATGGCATATCAGTGGAAAATTTAAACTTTCACTTTGCACCATCCGCTTCGCATTAACCCCTTCGCGCACCACGACTTAATAGCATGTCATGGTGCGGGGGTTATGTATGGAGCAGGCTCATGCATAACCGCACGGTGAAAGCCGCACGGTGAAAGCCGTAAAAACTAAACCCGAAAAACAATGGAGGAATCGCAGCTTTTTCCAATTTCAGTCTGCAGGGAATTGTATGTTCAGTTTCCCAGTACATTAAATGGTAATTTAAATGGGGTCACTAAAAACTACAACTCCTCCCGCAAAAAATAATCCCTCGCACCACTCTACTGATGGAAAAAAAAAGTTATGGCTCTTGGAAAGCGGGGAGGGAAAAACTAAAATTAAAAAGTAAAAAATGGATCAGTCCTGAAAGGGTTAATTCATTTCTAATGAAAAACATTTATGACTATGTGGGGTATAGCCGTACTTGGGAAAAATTTATTTACAAGTGTTGGGGTGCTTTTTCTCCTTTATGAAAATGAAAAAATTCAACAATTTTGTGGAAAAAATGTTGATATTCATTTTCATGGCCTAATTCTAATAAATTCTGCAAAAGACCTGTGGGGTCTAAATGCTCACTATACCCATAGATATATTCCTTAAGGGGTGTAGTTTCCCAAATGAGGTCAGTTTGGGGGTGTTTCCACTATTTTGGCACTTCAGGAGCTTTGCAAATGCTACATGACACCTGAAAACCATTTCAGCTAAATTTGAGCTGCAAAAGCCAAATATTGCTCCTTCCCTTCTGAATCCTGCCATGGGTCCAAACAGCGGTTTATTACCACATATGGCATATTTCTGTAATCATGAGAAATTTATTTACACATTTTTGTACTTTTTGTCCTTTATTCATTGTAAAAATTAAAAATTTCTATGTTTTTTCAGAAAAAAGTAGATTGTCATTTTCACGACCTAATTACAATAAATTCAGCAAAAAACCTGTGGGGTCAAAATACTAATTATATCCCTAGAAAAATTCCTTGAGGCATGTGGTTTCCAAAATGGGGTCAATTTTGGGGGGTTTCCACTGTTTTGGTCCCTCCAGGGCGTTGCAAACGCGGCATGGCACTGAAAACTAATCCAGCAAAATCTGCGCTCCAAAATCCAAATGGCGCTCCTTCCCTACTGAGCTCAACCGTGGGTCCAAACACCAGTTTATTACCACTTAAGGGGTATTGCCGTAATCGGGAGAAATAGCTTTACAATTTTTGGGGTGCTTTTTATTCTTTATTCCTAGTAAAAAATAAAAAAATATATTTTTTTCCAGAAAAAAAGTAGATTTTTATTTTCACAGACAAACTCCAATAAATATAGCAAAAGACCTGTGGGGTCAAGATGCTAACTATACCCCTACATAAATTCCTTGATGTGTATAGTTTCCAAAACTGTTTCACTTTTTGGGAGTTTCCACTGTTTTGGCACTACAAGACCTCTTCAAACCTGACATGGGAAAATATATTCTAATAAAAGGAGGCCCCAAAATCCTCCAGGTGCTCCTTTGCTTCTGAGGCCTGTGTTTCAGTCCATTACCACACTAGAGCCACATGTGGGATATTTCTAATTACTGCAGAATCTGGGTAATAAATATTGAGTTGTGTTTCTCCGGTAAAACTTTATGTGTTACAGAAAAAAATGTATTACAAATGAATTTCGGCAAAAAATAATAATTTTAAAATTTCCCCTCTACATTGCTTTAATTCCTGTGCAATGCCTAAAGGGTTAAGAAACTTTCTGAATGATGTTTTGAATAATTTGAGGGGTGCCGTTTTTAAAATGGGGGTTATTTATGGGGTCTATCTAGTACATAAGGCCCTCAAAGCCACTTCAGAACGGAACTGGTCCTTGAAACATAGCCTTTTTAAATTTTCTTGAAAATGTGAGAAATTGCTGCTAAAGTTCTAAGCCTTGTAATGTCCTAGAAAACAAAATAATGTTCAAAAATCTATGCAAATATAAAGTAGATATATGGAATATGTGAAATAGTAACTATTTTGTGAGGTATTGCTATCTGTTTTATAAGCAGTTACATTCAAAATTAGAAATATCATAATTTTTGCCCATTTTCTTTAAATTTTGGTGTTTTTCACAAATAAGCAATGAATTTATTGACCACATTTTTCCACTAACATAAAGTACAATATGTCATGAGAAAAATTCTTAGAATCGCTTGGATATGCAAAAGCATTCCAGAGTTATTGCCACATAAAATGACACGTTGGATTTGAAAAAATGTGGCTGGTCCTGAAGGCCAAAATGAGCTCGGTCCTGAAAGGGTTAGGAATACTTTTAGTTTTTGTGATACAGCTCGATCCTTTGTGTAAACCTTTGAAAGTATTTTTTTTAAATAAAAAGGTCAAACTGTGTGTTTTGTGCAACTTTAAAAATTATTTTTAATAAAAACGAATTATACTTTTTGAGATACAGCTGCTCTGCATTCTCTATACAGAGCAGCTGTGTCTTACGCTGGATCCTGTACTTGTCAGGTCCGCGGGATTGACTGGTTCAGTGGCAGTGGGTCCTGCATGTCTCTGACCCACAGGATCCACCTGTTATCTATCACATCTAAGTTCATAAGACATAGCCACGCAGGACCCGCTGACACTGAACACATCTGTCCCGCGGACCTGACAGATTCATGTCTTAGCACACAATACAGAATAAAGAACAGCTGTATCTTAAAAAGTTGAAATAATATAATGGGAGTCTGATAATGGATGTCTGACCATTGTTACCCCTACCAATATTGAGAAAAGGTGTTCTGCACATGGCCAATCACGCTCAACTAAAGTCTACGGGAGATTCTAAAACAGAAAAAAATCTTAAAAAGTATAATTTGAATACCTTGCAAAAATATACTGACAAGTTAATTGACTTCCTATGAAAGTGGCACTAGTGTGTGTGTATCTGAGATAGGGAAATAAGATTGTAAAGCCCCACTGAGGCAGGGACTTGTGAGAGCAGTGGAATAGAATAGCTCTCTATATTTGCTACAAGAAAAAAAAAACATACATTAGTAATAACTAATACACAAACCACTAGTGATTATCAAAAGTTGTAGAGATTTTGTGTAAAAATGTCATAGCATGAAGGATTTGTGTCCTTCCTTATGTTGTGTTTCAGCATGAAGAAGGACCATTTAGTGCAATAGTCCAGGTACTTTCAGCATGGCTTTTCGTTACCATAGGCGTGTCTGTCAAATGTGTATGAGTCACAGGGTCTGTATGTCAAATGTGTATGTGTAGGGACTGTCATGCCATGCCACAATTTATTAGCCTGTGGGACAGAAGCAACATGGCAGGACATTTTCTGCTGCGTACCCAGCAGTAAGTCACCCAATGGCTTTAAGAAGAGTATGTTCAGGACCTCCCACAGTAGTATAGCCTTCCATATTGTCCATATTGCTTCCTCAAGGTTGTGCTCCAAGCACCATGTGCGTGTAATGGACCTGGTTCTGAGTTACACAGAGAAGAACTAAACTCGAGAGTCACCTATAGCACTTCCTTTTCCTGTGACTTTGTCTTGGCTCCTGGTAGTTTGTTTTGTACCAGGACTTCGCAACATGTTAGTGGGCTAGAAGTTCATTTTCTGAATAGGCTATATAGAAACCAGTGTAGGTGACAATGAAGTGTTTGTTGGTAGCAAAGAAAAGTCTCATAGTCAATAGCAGTGTAACAACTGTACAGACAGAAACATTACTAAAGAAAAAACAGAATCAATGTCAAAAGGTTAGATGGGGTCAAAGCAGGGCAGAGAAGGTAAATGCAGTAAAAGGGGGAAAAAAGCATTCTTAGTAAGAAATGCAATGCAATGAGTAACATAGTAGGGAGCAATCTAGTTGAGATACAGTGTGGCCAGACAGGTAGAGCAGTCATAATCTTATAAAGAGAATAAATCCACATCATATGTCTTATACACTCAAAACATCAAGGGATCCATTTTAATGGAATCACTAGTTGAGCAATTCCCCCAGAGTGTAAGTTATGGAATTGCTCTGTAAGCGATTTCCCAAAGACAGCTGGAATTTGTCAGGAATAAGTGTGCAAATAATCCACTACCTCAAGTCCATCACTACTCCGATCAGCAGAGTCTAAGGCTACTCTCTGAGCCCACCCCAAGGCAGGTTGGATTTGGCTGCACAGAACGCAGGTTGCATTAACAGAATACGATGTTGGGCAGGTACAATGCAGGCAATACCAGAATGAAAACCAGACAGCCAGAGGGTAAACAGCAACAGAGTTCACACCCAGGAGAGAGTGTAAGTGCAAATCAGTAAACAGAAGAATGCCAGGAGTTGCAGAGGTCAAAACCAGCCGAGAGCAGAATGTGAAAATCGGGTAACCAAAAGGATTATACAGAGCCGAGGTCCAGTTGCAAAAATCCAAATAGTCATGTGATACAGGGTGTAACCAGGAGCTTGATCAGAAACTGCATACACAAAGAAATACACAAGCAACAATGAAAGAACTGACCAGATTTAAATACTCCACCCTAGAATCTGATAGGAAGAAGACAGAGAAATGAGATTGGCTCTGCAACTCAACCCAGAGCCGCCCAGAAGCTAGGCTAGTAGTCACGAGAACCTTAAAGAACGGATGTTTCCTAACATCCATACCAAGAATTATAGCCTTACTTTGCCAAAAAGTGGTCACTTGATATAAAAATAACTTGAAATTAAAATATCATCTATATCAACAGTAAAATCAAACATTATATATAAAATCATATATACAGGGACAGCACAGCAAGTATCAGTTCAGTACCGGACCAATGGCTGCCTAGAATACAAACCACTGTAGGAACTTACTTTTCCTGTTAATCATTGCTCGACCACAGTGAGGAGGACATTGAATGGAGCAGCAGTCGAGCATATGCACTCCCACTCCATTCAAAGTCTATGGGAATAACAGATACTGCCGAGTACAGCGCTCAGCTTTATCCATCAGTCCCATAGATGAATGAAGCGGCGGGCAAATGCTTGACCAATTCACTATTTAAACTCCTACTTACTGTGGGGGGTGAAGTGAGGAGGAACAGGGGTGTTTTTTTTAAATTGTCACCTATCCTATGTAGGATTAGCATGATCAGCAGTTTATTCAGTATTCTCTTTTTGATGGAGGAATACTTCCAGCACACTAAACACACTCAGCCTGATGGCCTTGACAAGGTGACACTGCTATTAGCCAACCTGGACTGCACAGTAGCCCTGGGGGAACTCCAAAGATAGCATATAATGACTTTCTGAGTCCGAAAAACTGGAGCAATACATTTTCTTTATTCACATAACCCATTCCACTGCTACTTCTTATATAAAAATATTGTGGTTTTTGTGGAAGAAGAAAAGAGAGAGGGCACATTGCTGGTGTTGCTGCAGTTTCTCTGTTGGTTCTGCAAATCCTATGATTAACTTTGTATCCTCAGTTATACAGTATAAGGGCCCATCTCATGCTATAAATGTTAATGGCATCCAAAAGGAAGTTTTGGGTAACCCATTGTCAAGCAGAGAGAGAAAGGGACGTTTAGTACTGATCTTCTACAGTTTACAAATTTAAGGAATATCTGTGGATAACATGCAGACCTTTGATGTTCTGCTTTGTAAAGGAAATACATTAAAGGTGGTGCGTAGCAGCTGAGCAGGTATTTTAAAATATCGGAAGATTAAAGGTAGTATTACACACCCATGTAAACGAGTGCTGATGAACGAGACAGCTCGTTGATCGGCGCTCGTTTGCTTCTTTCATAAGGAGCTAGTATGGGGATGTGCGCCCGTTACTCCAATCGCTCGTCCCCATACAGTTTCTTATTCACATAACCCATTCCACTGCTACTTCTTATATAAAAATGTTGTGGTTTTTGTGGAAGAAGAAAAGAGATTCTTTGCAGCAACACGTTGCTGGTGTTGCTGCAGTTTATCTGTTAATTCTGCAAATCTTATGATTAACTTTGTATCCTCATTTATACAGTATAAGGGCCCAAGCAGAGAGATAAAGGGAAGTTTAGTACTGATCTGCTAGAGTTTACAAATTTGAGGAATATTTGTGGATAACATGCAGACCTTTGATGTTCTGCTTTGCAAAAGGAAATACATTGAAGTTTATGCATTTAAAACGATGCAATCAGCCAATGAACGAGCATTTACTTGTTCATCGGCTGATTGTTGCCATGTTTCACAGGGCAATTATTGGGAACGAGCTTTCTATGAACGCTGGCTTGTCCGATATTTGGTCAGTATAAAAGGGCCTTAGCTCTTCGCCATACAATCTTTCCCATCAATATATGTGATATTTATGTTAAAAAGATCTTATTCATTATCTCACATGTAACGGAATTGGGCATCACTAATATGATACTGGATTTATATGAAACTTAAAGTTAACCCTTCTTCACATTCCCCTTTAATCGCATTGTAATAGGATGGATGTTACTTTCCGAGAGATTGTGTTCCATGGTACATAGTCATAAGGAAGGGGTATGTATAGGCCTTTTTAATGTTGTAATGTTACGTGGTAAGTTCCTGGCATCAAGGAAATCATATGTTTCTTCACACTAGCAGTTTCGTCTGGGGAAGAGCACCATCAGCTGAATAATTCGGGAGACATGAATTGTGATTTAAGATATTCCTCAGCCATAGGTCATACTTGAGTCTACCACATGACAATGGAGATTGCCAGGGGTTTGTACCAGAGGGCACATTTATCAAACTGCATTGATGCTTTGGAAGGGATACATGTATGGAATCACAGTTCTTTAAGTACAAAAAGTATTTTGTTCTCACCTATCATGGCCCGTGTGGACTGGGTCTACAGATTTTCGGTTGTCGATGTGGGCTTGTTTGAACACACCACTGATTCTGGGATTTACCAAACCTCAGCAATTAGTGGGAGGCTTTACAACGGGAAATTTGGAATTCTTCCTCCAAGACATATTACACAATACAGACAACTGTATGTCCTATGTGGTAGTCACTGTTGAAGCTTTTACCATGTGTGAACATTTGCTGAAGCAATAACCAAAGCAAGGGCTAGCTCTGAAAATACCTTGAAAATCTATAACAACAGACAAGCCGGATCAGAGTTTAAAGGAAAGTATTCTCTTGCAACACATACAAGTGGATTAAAGCAATGGGTACTACATTATCCAAGCTTGCTATGTCCTGGACAACTTTATTTGTATGAAGGACCAGTGGCGTTGCTAGCACCGGGCTTTCGGGGCCCAAGCCCTGGATTTTTGACTGTAGAGTCGCAGCCGTCACAATTGCGACCGGGCCTAGAAGCCATGGGGCCCACGCCCCCCTGCACTACATCTATAAGCAGTTACTATAATAACTGGGGCCTATGTAATAAAATACACGGACCCCTGTTACTATAGTACTATAGTAATAATAATATACTTACCCTCCTCGTTCCACAAGTTTGCGACGCTTGATGTGGTATGGACCTCCACTGCGTCCGGAGCCGAAGAGGAGGGTAAGTATAATGTTACTGTCTGCTGGGGCCCTGTATCTAAGCCTACCTTGCAGTAGGCTTAGATATGGGGTCGAACAGACAGTATCACACATTGGCCCTGTATCTAAGCTTATCGTGTGATAGGCTTAGATACAGGGCCCATCAGACAGTTTCACACATGGTGTGATCCTGTGTGCTGGGCCCTGTATCTAAGCCTATTACATGATAGGCTTAAATACATGACCAATGTGTGATCCTGTCTGATGGGCCCTATATCTAAGCCTACCACATGGTAGACATAGATACATGGCCCACGTTTGATCCCCTCTGATAGGCCCTGTATCTAAGCCTACCACATAGGAGGCTTAGATACAGGCCCCCAGCAGACAGTAATCTTATAACGTATAAGGTTACTGTCTGCTGGGACCCTGTATCTAAGCCTAACATGTGGTAGGCTTAGATACAGGATCCAACAGACAGTATCACACATGGGCCCTGTATCTAAGCCTACAACATGTGTTGTGTTTCTGCTTTTTTTTACAGGTTCGGTTGTTGGACTACGTCGGATTCGAGGACTACTTCAATGACGTTTTTTTTTTATTTTCAATAAAATGGTTAACGAGGATTGTATAGGTTTTTGATTTCAATAAAATATTTTTTCTATGTCTTTGTATTTTTTTTAAGCTTTATTACTACTGCCTTAGTAATGGCCGCTGGCTTGTTGATAGCATCCATTACTAAGGTGGGGCTTAGTGTTAGCCGGTGAAAAGGCTAACACTAACCCCCATTATTACCCCGTCATTCAGCCAGCAGCCACTACTCAGGTGGCGCTAATAAAGTTAAAGAAGTTAAATAAAGTTGGAAAAAATATTTTATTCAAATAAAAAAACACCACACAATCCTCATTAACCATTGTATTGAGAATAAAAGAAACGGCACCATCAAAGTAGTCCTCAAATCCGAAGTAGTCCAACAACCGAACATGTAAAAGAAAACAAACACACAGTCCCCGAGCAGAGCATCAGCCGATGTCACTTTCCAAATATGGACAGTGACGTTGGGAGCAGTAATGAAGTCCCTGGGCAGAGTAACTATTATCATCTTATCTTTCCTGGGTCCAGCGCTGGAGCCGCAATGTCAGCGAGCTGGGCCCTATATCTAATCCTATCTTATATTATAAAGTCTGCTGAGACAATGCATCCAAATCTATCCAGTCAAAAATGGAAAACAAGGTAGGATGAGCAACGTAGCGAAAAAACAAAATTGGTTGGTGCTATGCTTCAAAAAATAAGGAGTGACTTCTCCCCATATGATGTATAGTAAAAGTAGAGCTCGGAAGCAGCACTCAATTAAAAAATGAGAAATTTATTCACCCAGCAAATACAACGTCTCACTTCCTCACAGGAAGCATTTTCAAGCAATTTGTGAAAACAGCACACAAGTATATATATATATATATATATATATATATATATATATATATAAAGAACATAGCTCAATTAAGAAGTGCTAAATATATTGGTAATTATACAAAATATGCAAAAAATCGCAGTGTGTAACAATGTATCAAAATACAGTATAAATGTGTTTTAGGCTGGGTTCACACGACCATGTTACGTCCCTAATGTACGGAACGTATTTCGGCCGGAAGACCCGGACCGAACACAGTGCAGGGAGCCGGGCTCCTAGCATCATAGTGATGTACGATGCTAGGAGTCCCTGCCTCACTGCAGGACAACTGTCCCGTACTGTAATCATGATTACAGTACGGGACAGTAGTTCCACGCAGAGGCAGGGACTCCTAGCGTCGTACATCACTATGATGCTAGGAGCCCGGCTCCCTGCACTGTATTCGGTCCGGGTCTTCCGGCCGAAATACGTTCCGTACATTACGGACGTAACATGGTCGTGTGAACCCAGCCTAAGAATTAAAACTTGACATGTAATATAAGAGACTGTTGGATCATGTTATATCAAACATGTGCATATAAATCAGTGTAATAAATTAATTAGAAATCAACAGTGATCAATATTAAAATTCAAAAAAGCTGGCACTCACCAAACTACACAAACTAAGATCTGCTGAACAAAATATCTCATGTGTCGACTATAAGATTCTCGGCGTCTCAAGCGCCGAGTTGCACATGCCCAAGCCCTAGCTGTCCATTGGGTAAGGCTTACACGTGTTATCTGGTTGCTATGACAATACACAACGCTGTTGTAAAGGATCTGCCAGGCACAGCTTCGGGGTTAACTTCCATAGGTAATCAGTCTTCACCTGAGTCTATGTCTCTGAGACTGACTCCAGCTTCCACCACTCAGGCTGGCAGGCTTAGGAGTGGGAGAGCCTATCGCAGCCTGGCCAGACTCAGCTAGCTCCCGCCCTCTGTCTATTTATACCTGCCTTTCCTGTTCCTCCTTGCTTGTGATTCTTCCCGTGTGGTTTCCTGGCCCAGCTACAGCTTCTGACTATTTGATCCTGCTCCATACTGACCCTGGCTTACTGACTACTCTCCTGCTCTGCGTTTCGTACCTCGTGCACTCCTGGTTTGACTCGGCTCGTTCACCACTCTTGTTGCTCACGGTGTTGCCGTGGGCAACTGCCCCATTTCCCTTAGCTTTGTGTACCCTTGTCTGTTTGTCTCGTGCACTTACTGAGCGTAGGGACCGCCGCCCAGTTGTACCCCGTCGCCTAGGGCGGGTCGTTGCAAGTAGGCAGGGACAGAGTGGCGGGTAGATTAGGGCTCACTTGTCAGTTTCCCTACCCCTATCATTACAGCTGTGATGACTGACGTAACTTCAACACTGTCAAAGGCCAGTTCAGCTGCGCAATCGTATTCAGGTAAGTGTGTTGTACAACGCGATCTTTGCTTAGGGAAGACTACCAATACTAAAAAATCTATATGGGTATATATATAGGGAAATTATATCCAAGTCATGGATCGTATGTGTGGCCATAATAGCGGAGTGTATAAAAAAGCTGTATATCGTATACTGCAATAGTAGCCTTGACTAAACTCAATGCCTTATGTCCCTGGAGACAAAAGATCACCCACATATAGAGATGTGGGAGCCTCGAGTCTCAAGAAATCCACTCCACCAATGTGTCGATATATCATCAGCACAGAGGTATACGGTGGAGATCAATACCGGGATCTTTGACTGAGAAGACAAGACCTACATTATTAGATCAAAGCTCCCATATGCAGAACCTACATTCATGAATCAGAGGACAAAAGGATCATGAAACATCCCATATAGTAATAATTTATTAGTATCATATCAAAAATACCAGAGTTGTGTAGAGTCAATACTGCATTACAGAGTACACGGAAAAAATTATAAATAATATATTTATTTAATCCTACGGAGAGTGCTCAATCTATCTGCCGTTTCTGCCTCTACTTGTTTTTGTGTTTGTACAGTATGTGTAAAAGTTCCAATATGTGTGTATATGTGTCTCTGTGTGTGTATTTGTGTGTCTATATATTTCTGTGTGTGTGCATCTACTACATTATCTGTGCTCAGAGTTATCACTGTGTTATCTGTGGTGTTACATAGGACTGCATCTAACATCTACTACATAATCTGTACTCAGAGTGTTATCACCGTGTGTTATCTGTGGTGTTACATAGAACTTCAGGTAATATCTACTACATTATCTGTACTCAGGGAGTTTTCACTGTCTGTTATCTGTGGTGTTACATAGGACTGCAGGTAAAATCTACTACATTATCTGTACTCAGAGAGTTATCACTTTGTATTACCTGTGGTGTTACATAGGACTACAGTTAACATCTACTACATTATCTGTACATCTATATATGTGCCTTTATGTATGTATAGTATATATGTGGTTAATTTTTGGTTTGTGTAGGGCAGCAATAGGGAGTCCTGCACAGGGCGACATCCAACCTAAGGCCGGCCTTGTTCAGACTTTAAGTTTAAACCCTACCCGACATTTGTCGTATTTTTTACAGCGTTCACCGTGCACTATAAACGACATATTCACTTTATTCTGCGGGGTAATGCGATTATGGCGATACCATACGTTTATAGTTTTTTGATGTTTTAAGTCTTATGGCGTTTGCACAATAAAATACTTTTTTAAAAAAATCATTTACTTTTTGTGTTGACATATTCTAAGAGCCATAACTTTTTTATTTTCCCATCAAGAAAGCCGTGTGAGGGGGGGGGGCGGAGTTACCGCGCATCGTGATGGACGCTTAACCTCGGAGCTCCTCACTTCAGTTCCAGAAACTACAGCTTCTAAGCAGCAATTTGCGATAACATGGTGAAAACTTCCAAGGATAAGTATAAAGATTCTCCTGGTCCTGCACAGCAGGGAAAAAAATCAGCCTGAAATGGAGAAATTCCTTAGGAAAAAACAAACTACGCCGTCCAAAATGGCGCTGGAGCGTCAGGCAGAAGACACCAGAGATGAAGACTCTGACGGAGATAGCTCCACCGCGTACTCAGGCACAGCAAGGAGCAGAGATACGTTGTCTCAAGCTTATTTCAAGAAGGTCCTGACACCAAGGGATATCAAGGGAGACATCAAACAGATTGGATGTAGAGTGGACTCACTGGAGGAAACTCAGACCTCCATTTTAAAGCATAGCGTCGCGGTTCACACCACGCTGGCTGCACATCAGAACCACATTAATAATACGCAACTGATGATAGAAGACCAGGAGAATCATAGTCGCAGACGGAACATAAGAATCAGGGGTCTTTCGGGAGACACACTACGCCAGGTGACTACTCAAATTTTTGCTGATTTGGTAGGCCAAGACAGGGCTGACAAATTGGTCATAGAGAGAGTGCATAGAGCACTCAGACCGAAGCCGGCCGTGCATGAACCGCCGAGGGATGTCATTTGTGGATTACTGAGCTTTGTGGATACTTCAGACATCTTGAAAGCAGCAAGAGAACAAGCAGATTTTCAACATGACGGTACGAAATGACTATTTTTTCAAGATTTAGCGCCTAGTACCCTCGCAAAGAGGCGAATCCTGAAGCCCATAACGGACACCCTGCGGGGCAAGAAGTTGCCGGTGAGAAGGCTGTTCCCGTTCGGTTTGGCGACGGTGAAAGATGGACGGCAAATCACCCTTCGTTCTTCAGATGACCTCCCGAAATTTTGGGAAAAAACGGGCATAACTCCTATGGAGATACAATCATGGCTGCCCGTGCACATGGATCAGGATTTCCCGCTCCTGCCTCCTCAACAAGAATGGCGGATGGCTCCTAGGATGAAGGCTCCAAAGAACAAGACCTACTGAACGAACACTCTGGATGCTTGAAGTGCTTACCCTGGAAGATGAGACATTTTCTTATTTTCTTACTCTATTGTTATCTACAGCTTGATGTGTGTTTGGAGGAATAAGTAAGTGATTGTTGTCCACTGCTATATGGCCGATACGACGATCCTATTGTATTCGTTATGCTATATTTCTTCCATTCCCATCTTTTCTCTCCATCGTTTACTGTCCGCATTTTCTACATGTAACTTGATTGTATGTATAAACAGTCGCGTTGTCATGATATATATAGATGGCACACAAATAGCTACGATGGTATTAGAAACTCACCTTATTGCTACCAGCTAGGTTAATAAGTTACTGATATAGTTTCTGGAAGCTGTGTCCTTTTTCATGGCGCTGTACTTCCCCTCCTCTCCCTTGCTTTCCTTCGCTTCTAGTAAGGGAGCATCATCCAGGGCCTCAGGGGCTGGTTGCCTAAAAAGGTACCTGGGGTTGGGGTTGGATCCCGGTCCAATAACCCTTACAAGTTCGTTTCTATACAGCTTGAAGGGCCTGGGTGTTGTAATACCTCATTTTCATTAATATAGTTTGTGGTTTTGTTTGAACTGTGATCGTGCTTGGGTACTACTGCGTCTGTCTCACAGCTAGGTAGATAGATGGCTTTATGTAAAGTCTTAAACTTTTAATGTCAAAGGCCTGAATATCCCGCAAAAACGAAGTCAAGTGTTTAATATGCTGAGAAGGGAAGACGCTGGTCTGGTCTTCCTGCAGGAGACACATTTTAAAACTAATAAAATCCCATTGCTACATACTTAACCTTATGATAAATGGTTTCACTGTACTTACCAAACAGCATCAAGAGGAGTTTCTATTGCCATACGGAATGATATACCTTTTGTTATTGACACATCACAATTTGACCCAATGGGCAGATATATATTCCTCAAGGGTACTATTTCAAATATGAAAGTTACATTAGTGAATCTTTATGCACCAAACGTGGGACAGGCACAGTGGCTGATAAAGTTGTTAAAGCTTCTCCAACTTTTCTTTGAGGGTTTGGTGATAGTGGGAGGTGATTTTAATTTAGCAGTTGACCCAAATATGGATTCTTCTTCGCAAACATCTCATATAGCGCCCAAGACCCTTAGAAGCCTTAAAGCACTATTAACCAAAATAAAGTTGAGAGATGTATGGAGACTTCATCATCATTCCGAGAAAGATTACTCCTTCTATTCAAACCCACACGATTCGTATCAACGCTTAGATTATTTATTTATGTCTGAAAGTTATCTGTCCCAGGTTTCCTCCTCTTCCATAGGGAACATTACCATTTCAGATCATGCTCCGGTCTCAGTTAAGTTCATATTAAAGGAGCTACCTATTAGGGGATGGAACTGGAGACTTAACGATACCTTGCTTGAAAACTCCAGGGATGTAGGCTCATTAGAGAGTAAATTGAAAGAGTTTTTTACATTTAATAATGATCCTCATATATCGCAACCTATCATCTGGGAAACACACAAAGCTTTTGTGAGAGGGGAACCCATTGCCCTGGGGTCTCGAGTAAAGAAAAAAAGGTCACAACTCATAAATGATGTGTTAGGTCGAATATCTTCCTTAGAAAATGTGCATAAAAAAATCGCAATTGGACTCGGTCCAGATAAAACTCCAAAATCTCAGACAGCAACTTAAAAACGTCCTGAATGTCAGATCCGCTAAATCCCTTCAATTACTTAAGTATAAAGCATATGCCCATGGGGACAAGGGGAATAAGATGATGTCAAATCTTATTAAACAACAACGAGGGAAAACATTTATATCTTCTATAAAAGGCGACTCAGATAGGAAGTTTACTACAACTGACCACATAGCTCAAGAATTCAGGACATACTACTCAAAGTTATACAACCTTAAAAGAGATCAAGAACCATCTAATCAGGTCTCTCATGATGAAGCCGTAAGTAACTACTTACACTCTATCAGTGCCCCTTCCTTGACGGATGAGGAGCAATCTGCCTTGATGGCTCCATTTACGTTGGAGGAACTGGAAAAAATACTGATGTCCATACCAAATGGGAAAAGCCCTGGTCCTGACGGGCTCCCTATTATATATTACAAAAAATTTAAACAAATCCTGCTACCACACTTTCTCTCAGTCTGCAACAACATTTTAAAAGGTTCACTTTTCCCTGCCCAGACTCTGGCAGCAAATAGTACAATACTGCCTAAAGAGGGGAAGGATCCGGAAAGGTGTAGCAGTTATAGGCCTATTTCCTTGTTGAATTCTGATTTAAAATGGTGGGCAAAAATTTTAGCTACACGTGTTAATTCTTTTCTTTCCAAACTGGTAGGGGTAGAGCAGGTGGGATTTGTCCCGGGGAGGGAGGGAAAATGTAATACTACAAGAACCATTCACGCCATAATTTTAGCGAAAATACGAAAACTACCTTTGATATTACTTGGTACAGATGCAGAAAAAGCTTTCGATCGCATAGATTGGACATTTTTGAAAGCTGCTCTCCATAAATTTGGTTTCCCACAACAATTTATAACTGCAATTTTCTCCCTATACACGACTCCCACTGCAAGAGTTTAAGTGAATGGCACCTTTTCGGATCCCTTCCCTTTCCAAAATGGCACTCGTTAAGGTTGCCCTTTATCTCCCACTTTGTTTATACTCGCAATGGAGACGTTACTCTTAAAGATCCGCCAAACCCCCACCATTAAAGGCCTTAAGGTGGGAGATTTTGAACATAAAACAGCGGCCTATGCAGACGATTTGCTGGTATACATAACCAACCCCTTGGAGGCTCTTCCACGGCTTCTGCAAATTTTTGAGGAATATGGTAGGGTCTCTAATTTTAAGATCAATTACGATAAGTCTGAGGCGCTCAATATAAGCCTTCCTCGCAGTATGTTCCTATCAACTAGCTCACATTCCCCTTTTAAATGGCCGAAATCAGAAATGACATACCTGGGTTTAAAAATTACAGCAGACCCAAAGATGCTATTTGACAGAAACTATAACCCATTATACTATAAAATAAAAGATTACTTAGCAAAAATTAAGGTCCCGTACATGTCGTGGATAGGTAGGAAGAACCTTCTTACCACATTTGTTCTTCCACAGGTTCTATATGTATTACAGTCTCTGCCCATTGATATACCCTTATATTACTTTTCTAAGTTTCGACGTTTGATAGGGGAGTTTTTGTGGAATAAAAAACGTCCTACAATAGCTTATGCGCAACTAATACGGAAAAAGGGTATTGGAGGGATGTCACTGCCTGATCTTCCAACCTATTACAAAGCCATACAATTGGGGAGGTGGACACAAATGGTTGATAATAAGGTTTCCTTTCCACATGTGGACTTAGAAAGGTTTTTATTGGGTAAGGAATTGGCTTCTTATCTTTGGGTGGGGACAAAAAACACCATCTCGACCTCTGGTACAGAGCGACATGACCAGAGGACTGATCAAGGTTTGTCAAGCCTCACCGGCTTTGCACTTACATGAGAATGCATTCTCTGTGTTGATGCCTTTGTCTATTTTACCTTGTCTTGTCAATAAGAATTGTACTCACTTACCAGAAACATGGTCACACCTCCATTCACTAAAGATAGCTAGACTTTTTGAACCAACTGAACTGCCTTCATTAGAAATGTTACACAGGGAACTGAATATTCCTCTGCCTAACCAGCTAAAAATACTGTATTTTTCTTCTACATGTCAAAAATTGATGAAGACACTGGTTGTGCGTAAAGCGGATCCAACTTGGTTAGAGAATTATACTTTGCTACCTACACTCCCAAAAAAATCGCTCTCTAAGATATATAGAGAACTGGTTACACCCAGGTCGGAAACTATCCCAGGTTTTATTTTAGCTTGGGAAAAATAACTAGGTTGCGTCTTCTCGGATAGGGAGAGATCTAAGATTTTACAACATTCACATGGATTTTCTAGGTGTGTCAAGATGCAAGAAAACTCGTATAAACTACTCACAAGGTGGTATAGAACACCAGAACATTTACACAAGATTCGAGTTTCTCCTACAGATACATGCTGGAGGTGTGAAAAGGAAGCAGGGAGCATTGCTCATATATGGTGGTCATGTCCGGAGGTACAGTGTTATTGGAGGGAGGTTGAAACCCTGATTTTAGAAGTGTGTTCCATATCAATAGCCCTTATAAGGGAACTAGTTTTACTTTGGTTACCTCAACGAGACTTCTCCCCTTCATCTAAAAACCTTCCCACTTTTATCATATCCGCAGCCAAAATGCTGATTCCCACTAAATGGAAGGAGACCTCTCCACCCACCCGTGCCCAACTAGTGTCAAAACTGCATCAGATTTGTAGACTGGAGGAACTGGCGGGCTGGGAAAACAAGAACAGAGGTTCTTTTATGAAAATTTGGCAGCCATGGTTAAACTATAGGGACAAGGCTTACTAATATGAGATGATGTCTGACACATACACAGTTTAACTTTCGTATCATGAGGGCAAATGGGATTTCTATCTAGTCGTTCTTTGGGTACCTAAACCGAGTAATATATAATTATCTACCTAAGCTGAGATCACAGTGTGTTGTTTGTTTATTTGTTACAATGTTATCTTGGTAATACGTAGTCAAGCATATGGAATATACCACTGTTAATCATTAATAAAAATGTCATAGTAAGTAAATTGCATGTTAAGATATGATGTGAATGTTCACTGGTTACCAGTGCTAATCTACTATGCATAACTGATACCTTTTTAAATGTATGTACCTGTTTGATTTCTTTGACTACTTTAATAAAAAGAGTTTATACAAAAAAAAAAGAAAGCCGTGTGAGGACTTGTTACTTGTGTAACGAACTGTAGTTTCAGTACCATTTTTAATTACAAACAACTTTTTGATCTCTTTTTATTCCATTTTTTGGGAGGTGAAGTGACCAAAAAATTGTGATTCTGGTATGGTTTATTATTATTTTCTTTTATGGCGTTCACCGCCCCGGATAAAAAATGAAATACTTTTGTAGTTCAGGCCGTTACGGACGCAGCAATACTAATTATGTATAGTTTATTTTTTTATTTATTTTTAATAAAAAAGGACTGATAAGATAAAAAGGGGGATTTTTACTTTTAAAGTTTTCTTTTTATATTCTTACACAACTATTTTGTCCCACTAGGAGACTTGAGGCCAGGAGGCCCTGATCACAATTCTAATACACTGCACTACATGCTATCATGTAGCGGGCCGTCAATGATTTGTTTAACCCCTAAGAAGCCAGGATCGCTATTAAACGTGGCTTCTAAGGCGTTAATCAGCGGGAACACTGCGATCGGTCCCTGCTGAAGGAGCTGCAGCAACTTTTGTACAAGACAGCAGTTGTCACAGCACCTGTATGTATCGTGAGGATTGCCAAAATGGCCATTCCTCCAGCGCCGTACTATTCCGTCATCGAACGCGAACAATGTGCTTACCATGACGGAATAGTACATCAAGCAGCGGGAAGGGGTTAAAGGGGCTATCTAAGGACCAAAAATAGCTTTTGGATTTATATTTTATTATGAAAAGAAGTCACTTACTAATGTGCTTTCATTTTTAATTCTGTACTGAATCGCTCAGTTCAAACTCGGTGAATTGGTGTCGGAAGTCCAGTAGTTTTCCTAATATTGATGACATGCTGCCTGGGCCTGAGGGCTTGCTTCCCCTGCTGTTCGTGTCGGCGTATTATCAAGCCATGACCGAAAGGGGCTGTCACATTGCCTATAGCTAGAGTCCCCAAGCAGAGCATCATCCTAGAATTACCAGGGTGAAAGGGCCAAGTTTTTTTGGGCTTTCCCAGTCTAATAATTCCAGCCTGCAGCCGCCCCAGTGGCCGACAATCACTTCAGATGGTCGGCAACTGGATCGTACCCAGCTCTTCCCGATACCCCTGGTGGCGGTGGGTATGGGGCAATGGACGCAGCCAATCAGACAGTGGCCATTACTAAGGCAGTAGTAATAAAGTTAAAAAGAAACCCAAAAAATATTTTACTGAAATAAAAAAAACACACAACCCATGTTAACAATTTTATTGAAAATAAAAAACGCTGTAATCGAAGTAGTCATCGAATCCGAAGTAGTCCAACGACCGAACCTGTAAAAAAAACCACAAACCAACACCACAACAAACCCATTAGTAACACTTAAAAAAGCAAAGCAATTATCATACTTACCTTTCCTTGGTCCAGCGCTGCAGCCGCAGTGTCAGCGAGCTATGCTGTTTCCATAACTTTGCGCATTATGGGGGGGTCAGCACTAAAAGTGCCAAGGGCAGCACCAACTCTAAATACGGCCCTGCTCGGCGCTTGTGCACCTGATCTTTTAAGACCCTAGCAATGCCCCTGTGTAGGACAGAAATGTGCCTGAAGATTGCTTGGTATACAAGTTTTAAAAAAAATATTGTTTACGTTCAGTGTTAGGAAACACCCGTCACTTTAACATTGCTTTGACTACCAGCCTAGCTACTGGGTTTTCTAGGTCCTTCCCGGTTTGTAATGCAGAGCCAATCCTATCTCTCTTTCTGCATCAGATCCTGGTCCTTGGCGGGATATGAAACTCTGGCTTGGTCTCTCAGATTTGAGTGCAATTTTCTTGTGTATTCATGTTTTTGTTCTAGCTCTGATAACTCCCTGAACCACAGCTTTATAACGTTGTATTACTTGGATTTGGACTTCAGCTTTCCTCTGGATTTACCCTCTGCTTACTGATTTGGATATTCTACTCTCGGCTGGTTTTTGAACTCTGCTATTCCTCCTGGTACTCTTCTATTTTTCGATTTTTCACTTGTATTATCTCTCCTGGTTACTCGAATCTGCTTGTTTGACTTCTTCCTTGGTCTGTCAGGTTTTCTCTTCTGGTATAGCCTGCAAGTGCACCTCTTGTCTAACATCTTACACTGCAGCCGCAACCTGGGTTCCAACCAGCCAAATCCAAACTGCCTTGCAGCGAGCTCTAGTAAAAACCTTGGGGGTGCTTTAGACTCTGCCAACTAGACAGGGCCGCCATCAGGAATTTCTGGGCCCCACACATCCAAAGAGATTGGGCCCCCCTCCATTACCAGGGGTGGGCAATGGAAAGTGTGGCACTCACGTTTGTACGCTATACGTAGTAACTGATTTTGTTACTGACGTCAAGTTACAGTAAACAAAACCATGGAGCAGTCAGTGACCGTTTGATACCCTGGATTTTATTCAAGTCAGCCAAAACTTTTCCCACTGTATGGCATACAATGGGATACGTCGCTGGGGAATGGCCCTGTGGAAACTCCTGAAGTCACCGTTCATAATTGAACAGAGTCGTCAGGAGCTTTCCCTGGGCCAACGTCCATGGGCAGAGTGCCTGTGATGCTCTGCCTGGCTGGGGACTCCAGCATTGGCAAGCTCCTGACATTGCTGTTCATATAGTGATGTCAGGAGCGGTATATGTTTTTTTGTGAGATCTCTCAGGATGGAATAGCATAGTCTACTACGCTATTCCATCCTTCAAAAAAAAAAGATATACCGAAGTATACCAACCTGACCAAAAGGACATAATGGACCCCTATGAACACATTTATTGTGTACGTCGGAAGCTTTTCCAATGCACAAGATAAACGTAGGGCGATAACATGATATGGAGGGCGCATTAAGAGATGGTGAAGCACTTGCGAGTATGTAAGGAGCACTAAGGGCTCATTCAGACGAGCGTGTATCTCGTCTGTGTGACACACGGATTCATGCATTTCAATGGGGCCATTCACACGACCGTTGTTTCAATGGAGCGTGTGAAGTGTCCGTGAAAAAATAGGACATATCCTATTTTACTGCATGTCACGCATCCCTCCATAGACTCAAGTCTATGGGGGATCCGTAAAAACGCATCCCGCACGAGTGTACCTAGGATGAAAAAAACTGCATTTTTTCACGTCCAAGATTAGCTACGCTCGTCTGAATGTAGCCTAAGGCTGTAATGGCAGGGGGATAGGGAAACAGACAGTGAGCCCTAATCTACCCACCACTCAGTCCCTGCCTACTTGCAACGACCCGCCCTAGGCGACGGGGTACAACTGGGCGACGGTCCCTATCAGTAGGTGCACGACAGACAAACAGACAAGGGGACACAAGCAAAGGGAAATGGGGCAGTTGCCCATGGCAACACCGTGAGCAACAAGAGAGGTGAACGAGCCGAGTCAAACCAGGAATGTACGAGGTAACAAACGCAGAGCAGGAGAGTAGTCAGTAAGCCGGGGTCAGTATGAAGCAAGGTCAAATAGCTAGGAGCTGCAGCAAGGCCAGGAAACCACAAGAGAAGAATCACAAGCAAAGGAGGAACAGGAAAGGCAGGTATAAATAGACAGAGGGCGGGAGCTAGCTCCGTCTGGCCAGGCTGCGATAGGCTCTCCCACTCCTAAGCCTGCCATCCTGAGTGGTGGAAGATGGAGTCAGTCTCAGAGACATAGAACCAGGTGCAGACTGATTACCCATGGGCGTATACACAGAAGTTGTGCCTGGCAGATCCTTTACAGTACCCCCCCTTTTATGAGGGGCCACCGGACCCTTTCTAAGTGGACCTGGTTTATTGGGGAAACGAAGGTGGAATTTCCTGACCAATACCCCAGCGTGAACATCCCGGGCGGGTAACCAAGTCCTCTCCTGAGGCCCGTATCTTCTTCAATGGACCAGGTACTGGAGGGAGCCTTGGACCATCTTGCTGTCCACAATCTTGGCCACCTCGAATTCCACCCCCTCAGGGGTGAGAACGGGAACAGGAGGTTTCCTCGAGGGAGCCCAGGATGGGGAGCAGCGTTTAAGGAGGGAGGCATGAAACACGTCGTGTATACGAAAAGATGGGTGCAACTCCAGTCGGAAGGAGACTGGATTGAGGACTTCAATGACCTTATACGGCCCTATAGACCGGGGAGCAAACTTTTTGGACGGGACCTTAAGGCGCAAGTTCTTAGACGATAACCACACCAGATCCCCGACCATAAACAAGGGTTTAGCAGAACATCTTCTATCAGCCTGAGTTTTTTGTATACTCTGGGACGCCTCTAGGTTCTTCTGAACCTGGGCCCAGACTGCGCACAGTTCCCGATGAACGAACTCTACCTCGGGATTGTTGGAACTACCAGGTGAAACGGAGGAGAACCGTGGATTAAACCCAAAATTACAGAAAAAGAGGGAGACCCCTGACGAGTTACTGACCCGGATATTAAGGGAAAATTTGGCGAGGGGAATGAATGAGACCCAATCATATTGACAGTCAGAGATAAAACACCTTAAATATTGTTCTAGAGACTGATTAGTCCTCTCAGTTTGGCCATTAGTTTCAGGATGGAAGGCAGAGGAGAAGGACAGATCAATCTCCAACTTTTTACAAAAGGCTCTCCAAAACAATGAAACAAATTGTACCCCTCTGTCCGAAACAATATTGACAGGGACCCCATGGAGACACAGGATGTGTTTGACAAACAAGGTAGCTAACGTCTTAGCATTGGGTAGTTTCTTGAGGGGCACAAAGTGGCACATCTTACTGAAGCGGTCTACTACCACCCACACCACCGACTTGCCTTGAGATGGAGGCAAATCGGTGATAAAATCCATGGAGATATGGGTCCAAGGTCTCTGGGGAATGGGCAAAGAACGTAGTAAGCACGCTGGTCGGGACCTGGGAGTCTTGGACCTGGCACAAACCTCACAAGCGGCGACGTAGGCCTTAACGTCTTTAGGCAACCCAGGCCACCAATAGTTTCTGGCAATGAGGTGTTTGGTACCCAGGATGCCTGGATGACCAGATAGTGCGGAGTCATGATTTTCCCTAAGTACCCTTAGCCCAAGTTGCAGGGGAACAAACAGCTTGTTCTCAGGAAGGTTCCCGGGAGCTGAACCTTGATTAGCCGCAATTTCAGAGACTAAATCAGAATCAATACAAGAAACGACTATACCAGGAGGCAAAATACAAGCAGGATCTTCCTCCGAAGGAGGGCTGGCCATGAAGCTACGCGACAGTGCATCGGCCTTAATATTTTTAGACCCAGCCCTATAGGTAACCAAAAAGTTGAATCTGGTAAAAAATAGCGCCCATCGAGCTTGTCTCGGGTTTAGCCTCCGGGCAGATTCTAGGAAAACCAGATTGTTGTGGTCGGTAAGGACCGTTACCTGGTGCCTAGCCCCCTCCAGGAAGTGGCGCCACTCTTCAAATGCCCATTTAATGGCTAAGAGTTCGCGGTTGCCAATATCATAGTTACTCTCAGTGGGCGAAAACTTCCTGGAGAAGTAGGCACAGGGACGGAGATGGGTGAGGGACCTGGTACCCTGGGACAAGACAGCCCCCACTCCCACCTCGGATGCGTCAACCTCCACGATAAATGGCTCCATTTGGTTGGGCTGGACCAGCACCGGAGCCGAGATAAAGCACTTCTTAAGGACCTCAAAAGCCTGGACAGCCTCAGGAGGCCAGTGGAGGAGATCAGCACCTTTGCGAGTGAGGTCCGTAAGAGGCTTAGCGATGACCGAGAAGTTAGCAATAAATCTCCTGTAATAATTAGCGAACCCCAAGAAACACTGTAACGCCTTCAGGGAGGCAGGTTGGACCCATTCCACCACAGCCTGGACCTTGGCGGGGTCCATGCGGAATTCATGAGGAGTGAGGATTTGACCCAAAAATGGTATCTCTTGCACCCCAAACACACATTTTTCGGTCTTAGCAAACAGTTTGTTTTCCCGAAGGACCTGGAGCACCTTCCTGACATGCTCAATGTGGGAGGACAAGTCCTTGGAAAACACGAGTATGTCATCAAGGTACACTACAAGAAATACCCCCAGGTAATCCCTTAAAATCTAATTTATGAAATTCTGGAAGACCGCGGGGGCATTACACAACCCAAAGGGCATGACGAGGTATTCAAAATGACCTTCGGGCATGTTAAACGCAGTCTTCCACTCATCCCCCTCTTTGATGCGGATAAGGTTATACGCCCCCCGTAGATCAAACTTAGAGAACCATTGGGCCCCCTGGACTTGATTAAAGAGATCAGGAATTAAAGGAAGGGGATACTGGTTCCTTACAGTGACCTTATTCAAGTAACGGTAGTCAATGCATGGCCTAAGACCACCATCCTTCTTCCCTACGAAGAAGAAGCCAGCACCTACCGGAGAAGTAGAGGGGCGAATGTAACCCTTGGCCAGGCATTCCTGGATATACCCTTTCATGGCTTCACGTTCGGGACAAGAAAGGTTAAATATCCTACCCTTAGGGAGCTTAGCTCCTGGTACCAAATCGATAGCGCAATCGTATTCTCTATGAGGAGGTAACACTTCGGAGGCCTCCTTAGAAAAAACATCGGCGAAGTCCTGAACAAACTCAGGTAGCGTGTTCACCTCCTCAGGGGGAGAAATAGAATTAACAGAAAAACATGACGTCAAGCATTCATTTCCCCATTTGGTAAGCTCCCCAGTATTCCAGTCAAACGTGGGATTATGCAACTGCAACCAGGGAAGGCCTAAAACCAAATCGGACAATAATCCCTGCATCAACAGTACAGAGCACTGCTCCAAATGCATGGCGCCAACAAGGAGTTCAAAAACAGGGGTATGCTGAGTAAAATAACCATTAGCAAGAGGAGTGGAGTCGATACCCACTACCGGGACAGGTTTAAGCAAATCAATCAAAGGCATAGCTAGAGACATAGCAAATTCCACAGACATGATATTAGCAGAAGACCCTGAATCCACGAAGGCACTGCCGGTAGCAGACCTACCACCAAAAGAGACCTGAAAGGGAAGCAAGATTTTATTACGTTTCATATTTACGGGAAATACCTGTGCGCCCAAGTGACCTCCCCGATGATCACTTAGGTGTGGAAGTTTTCCGGCTGCTTATTCTTACGCCTAGGACAGGTGTTCACTTGATGTTTGTCATCCCCACAATAGAAGCAGAGACTATTCTTCCTGCGGAACTCTCTACGTTGTCGGGGGGACACGGAGGCCCCGAGTTGCATAGGTACCTCCGAGTCTTCCGTGGAAGAGCGAAGCAACGGGACCTCGGGAGGCATCATGGGGGAGTCAGAGGGGAAAACACAAAACCGTTCAAGTTGTCGTTCCCTGAGACGTCGGTCAAGTCGTACCACTAAAGCCATAACCTGGTCTAAGGAGTCAGAACAGGGATAGCTAACTAGCAGGTCTGTCAGGGCGTTCGACAGACCCAACCTAAACTGGCACCTTAAGGCAGGGTCATTCCACTGAGAAGCTACGCACCACTTCCTAAAGTCAGAGCAATACTCCTCCACAGGTCTCTTACCCTGACGTAAGGTCACCAGCTGACTCTCGGCAAAGGCAGTCCTGTCAGTCTCGTCATAAATGAGTCCGAGAGCAGAAAAGAAACGGTCAACGGAGGAAAGTTCAGGGGCGTCAGGAGCCAGGGAGAAGGCCCATTCTTGGGGCCCTTCCTGGAGCCGAGACATAATTATACCCACCCGCTGGCTCTCAGAAGAGGAGTGGGGCTTTAAGCGAAAGTAGAGCTTACAACTCTCCCGAAAGGAGAGAAAAGTCCTCCGGTCATCTGAGAACCGGTCAGGCAACTTGAGGTGGGGTTCAAGAGGTGAGGTGAGGGGTACTACCATGGCAGCGTCAGGCTGGTTGACCCTCTGAGCCAGGGCCTGGACCTGTAGGGAGAGACCCTGCATTTGCTGAGCCAGGGTCTCAAGGGGGTCCATAATAGAGTGAGGGACCAGGGTAGCCTAGGTATATGGGCTTGTGATTATGTAATGGCAGGGGGATAGGGAAACAGACAGTGAGCCCTAATTTACCCACCACTCAGTCCCTGCCTACTTGCAACGACCCGCCCTAGGCGACGGGGTACAACTGGGCGATGGTCCCTACGCTCAGTAGGTGCACGACAGACAAACAGACAAGGGGACACAAGCAAAGGGAAATGGGGCAGTTGCCCACGGCAACACCGTGAGCAACAAGAGAGGTGAACGAGCCGAGTCAAACCAGAAATGTACGAGGTACCAAACGCGGAGCAGGAGAGTAGTCAGTAAGCCGGGGTCAGTATGAAGCAATGTCAAATAGCTAGGAGCTGCAGCAAGGCCAGGAAACCACAAGAGAAGAATCACAAGCAAAGGAGGAACAGGAAAGGCAGGTATAAATAGACAGAGGGCGGGAGTTAGCTCCGTCTGGCCAGGCTGCGATAGGCTCTCCCACTCCTAAGCCTGCCATCCTGAGTGGTGGAAGATGGAGTCAGTCTCAGAGACATAGAACCAGGTGCAGACTGATTACCCATGGGCGTATACACAGAAGTTGTGCCTGGCAGATCCTTTACAAAGGCAGGTAAAAAAAAAATGCCTATTCCCACCCGTCGCTCTGACGTCCTGCAGCCCAGCCTCCTGGGATAACGTTTCATCCCATGTGACTGTGCCTGATATTGGCTGCAGCAGTCACATGGGTTAAACGTCATCCCTGGAGGCCAGGCTGGACGCAAAAGTACAGAGTTCTGGGTAAGTATAAGCTGTTTTTATCCTGAGTTGCAATTTTTTTGTGACAGAATCGCAGCTTTTCCGCTGCAAAAATAGCAACATCTGCTATTTTTTGCGAGTTTTACCTCCCCATTGAATTCAATGGGGAAAGCCCACAACAGCAAGCTTCGATTCTGCAACATAAATTGACATGCTGCGGATTAAAAAGCCAAACTGCAGGTCAATTTATAAACGTTTTTCAGCGCTTTCTTTACGCAGCGTGTGGATTAATTTGTTCAAATCTCATGCACTCTGCTGTTACTGTAAGGCCTCATTTACACGAGCGTAATATACGTGCGTGCGACGCGAGTGCTTTTCACGCGTGTCGTACGCACCTATATTAGTCTATGGGGCAGTGTAGACGATGCGTGAATTTTGCGCAGCGCGAGTGCGTTGCGTAAAACTCACGACCTGTTCTATAATCGTGCGTTTTTCGCGCATCACGCACCCATTGAAGTCAATGGGTGTGTGAAAACCACGAATGCCGCACGGAAGCACTTCCGTGCGTACTGCGTGATTCGCGCAAGAGCTGTCAAAAGGATGAATGTAAACAGAAAAGCACCACGTGCTTTTCTGTTTACAAACATCCAAACGGAGTGTCAAATTAGAGATGAGCGCACCGAACTTCACCGGGTTCGGCCGAACTCGTTTTGACCGAACCCGGCAAAAAATGTTCGGGTACGCGACAGCAGGAGACAGTCACTGTCCACAGTGCTGAAAGAGTTAAACTGGTTCAGCACCATGGACAGTGACTTCCGATCACAATATACATGTACGTGTAAAAAAAAACAGAAGTTCTGACTTACCGATAACTCCCGGGTTCTTCCTCCAGTCTGACCTCCCGGGATGACAATTCAAGTCCAAGTGACAGCTGCAGTCAATCACAGGCCAAGCACAGGCTGCAGCCAATCACAGGCTGCAGCGGTCACTTGGACTGCCGCGTCATCCTGGGAGGTGGGGCCGGATGACAAGAGAGGGACGCGTCACCAAGGCAACGGCCGGGACACCGGACTGGAGGAAGCAGGAAGTTCATGGTAAGTATGAACGTCTTTTTTTAATTCACAGGTTGGTGTATATTGTGCTCGGAACTCACTGTCGAGGGTGCTGAAAGAGTTACTGCCGATCAGTTAGCTCTTTCAGCACCTTGGACAGTGACGGGCGTCGACTAGCCTCATCTCTATGATGGCGGCAGCGCGAAAATGACGCAGCCGCGCATCATATACGGATGACACACGGAGCTGTCAAATGCCTTTTGCGCGCGCAAAATGCTGCGTTTTTTGCGTGCGCAAAACGCACACGCTCGTGTAAATCAGGCCTAATACACAGCGGATTTTCCACAATGAAATCCGTTACGGAAAATCTGCAGTGTTTATGCTACATGTGAATTTACCCTTACAGATTTTGCTAAGGATTTGCAGCAAATTAACCCTTTGCATTGTAAAGGGTGGAATGCGTGACAATTTTGCAAAATAATGGGCATGCTGCTGATTTAACAATCAGCAGAATGCCCTAAAGCCCATGCAGGAGTTGTACTGTAATTTGTAGTGGATTTTCAAAGCGCAATCTGCACTGAAATTAGAAGATAAATGCACCATGTCTGAATTGGCCTTAGGGCCTATTCACACAGTGCAGTCAAATTCCATTTTTTTGCTACGATTTTTGCAAAATCGCAGCAAAAACGTGGTTTGACTGCACTGTGGGAATATAGCCTTAAAGAACTGTTTTTTCATGTTTTGTACCATTTTTTTAATGCAATTTTTTTGCAATTTTTCACCAAAAAATCAAAGCAAAAAAACACGAGGTGAACGAAAAAAACACTTTATTTTCTACAAGTGGGGTCAGGAGAGATGTGAAGGAGGATGGGGTACTCACCAGCCTGCAGGGTCCAGTCGGCTGTGTAGAGGATCTGTCTTGTGGGCGGGCTCTCTCCACACGGAGCTTCTGCTCTCATGCTTCTCATGCAGCAGCTTCCCTGAAGTCCCCTCAGGGACTCGGCGTTAGTTACTTCAGTGGAAAGAACGGGCCCTAGTTGAAGGGTCTGTTCCTTTCTCCAAGTAACCAACGCTGGGGCCCTGATAAAAATGTTTAAAGTTAATAGGAAGCGGGCGGGTGCCTTTCTTTCAGCATTAGGGTTTGTTTACACGGGCGTGTTATTCGTCCGTGCAACGCGCGTGATTTTCACGCGTGTCGTATGGACCTATGGGGGGTGTCTATGGGGCCGTGCAGACAGTCCGTGAATTTTGTGCAACGTGAGTCCGTTGCAAAAAACTCACGACATGTTCTATATTTGTGCACTGTTCGCGAATCACGCACCCATTGAAGTCAATGGGTGCGTGAAAACCACGCATGTCATACGGAAGCACTTCCGTGCGAACAGCGTGATTCGCGCAACAGCAGTGAAAAGGATGAATGAAAACAGAAAAGCACCACATGCTTTTCTGTTTACAAACATCCAAACGGAGTATCATAATGATGGCGGCTGCGCGAAAATCACGCAGCTGCGCATCATATGGTGATGACACACGGAGCTGTTAAGTGCCTTTTGCGCACGCAAAACGGCGCATTTTTTTGCACACGCTCGTGTAAATAAGGCCTTATAGCCGGGCCCCTGACTGCAGTAACAGCTGTACTGCCCTGATGGCGGCCCTGCAACCAGAGTGGGGACAGCTATTCCTTGACAAGTTTGCAGAGTACTTTGTCTCACACCAGATTCAAAATCATTCCCGGATTTAAGTTTGTTTTGGGTTATTCCTTCAAATTTTTGTGTTAGATTATTGTTTTTCTTATTTTGTAGCTTTTAAAGCTAACTATACATTAACGATTTTAGACCATTGAAAGGGCCAATTTAGACAATTTTTGCTAAAGAATGAGCATGACAGACGCTGACCAGAGGCAGATATCTGTGGAAAACTTAATCTGCCATATTGGATTTTTTCAGTCGTTCATGACAAACAACGGATCTGCATCCCATAAACAGAAGCTGAGATCAGGACACAGATCAAGGCAGAGATCGATCAGCGATTTGTCTTATTAACTTATGGCACTGACGTTCAAAACGACAACCTTCACAGCGTGCCAATGAATGACAAATCGTTCAGAAAATGTATGTCTGAAATCAATGATATATTGCCAGCTTAAGGCTCTGTTCACACTGTTGTCATGGCCTCCGTCATTTTTGGAGCCATGACAGATATGACGGATCCATTATGGTACATATCCTAACAGAATCTGACAGATCCCATTAACTGAGGAAAGAATAGCACAGCAGACCATAGTCGTCTGGCCATCTGAGAACACCGGAAACCTGACAGAACATTTACTTTACTTTTTTGATGTTCTTTCTTTCTTAACGCTTGGTATTCTTCTTATCTCAACCATGTCTAACATTAAACAATCTCTCACAAAACTCCATCATGTCTATATTAGTGAGGTCAGAATGAAACCCACATACAGAGCTTTTTTTTTATTTACTACACAAAATATAATAACAATTGTTCACCTGTTCCTTTTGTGACATGTCCTCTTTTACTCAAGCCCTATTTTTTTTTAAAAAATAGTCTCCTAACATCTTTAAATAACTACTTGATAAAATGGACAAGGTCCACATTGATATCTCAGGGCAAGATTTTGTTCCACCAGCTCAATGAAGCAGTGTGCATCAACAATAGCAAAACCCCATCCTTCCACGTATCTGGTGCTGTCTGAACCTATACACATACATCAACAATGAGTTTCTGGTGATCTCTCATAAAGGCTAGTGTTTGAATAGTAACATAAAGAGTTTAAAGGGGATATTCGGAACTATTAAAATTTAGCAGCAGGGCAGGGGATGGTATAAAATAATAAATTACCAGATACTCACCCCCAGAAGTGCCACACTCCCCAGCGCTGAGGCTTCTGGGACCAGAGATGCGGGTTAATGGGACATCAGTGCTGGAGATGGGGGCACTTCAGGGAGTGAGTATATTATAGATTATTACCTTGCACCATCCCCTACTCTGCTGTCAGAGCCTGGAGTCCCGGATGACCCCTTTAATTCCACAATTTTTTTGGTGTATATAGAATTTAATGCAACTAGCTAAATGCTGCTATTTGGCCGCGGCATGTCCTTGACCAGGTGGTGATGCGCTGGTGTGGGCGCGTCCCCTTGCATGTGCAGTGGGATTTCCCGTTCCCCACCACCGCATCGCCGCACCAGCTGACTCCCATGTTGACACACAAAGTTAGATCCGTTGCTGATAGGTCAATTTAGTGGGCGCTATCCTTTGCTTTTAGATTGTTGTTAGTGAATCACTATGGTGATGGTGCAGGGCGGCTTATTTAAGTATGCCACTTTGGCCATTTTTTTTAGGTCAGAAGAAGTCCTGTACAGCATGAAACAGGCTGTAGCCTCATAGCTCTATGCATTGTCCTCCCTTAAAATCTTCCCTGTTCCAAAGTAAAGAAGCTAAAAGAGAAAAAAACATAACACGGCACCACATTACCTAAGGAGGGATGAGGAAAACAGGAGAGAACAGTGTTATGCTCACCTTGTGAAGTTGTACAGCCAGGTACAACTCTGGGAAAAGCATAAACAATTGAATCGCGGATAATGCTGCAGCCACGTCCAATAAACCCAACAAACATCCAATGATAGGCAGCACTCCAATGTCAAGATGAAAAAATAGCTTCAATAGCCCTCATGCGACGTTTCGGCTCTGTGCAATGAGCCTTTCTCAAGCAGGGATTGTTGCCAAATGTAATGGAGGATATGAACAAAAAGGTTGAGTTCCACAAACGGCGCTGCTAATCCAAACAGTTGTTGTAAAGTGAAAATATATTAAAAATGTAATAACTAATAGTACAAAGGGCTACGCGTTTCGATGCTGAACAAACTTCTTCATCAGGCCATATAATCAATTGATGATTATATGGCCTGATGAAGACGCTTGTCCAGCGTCGAAACGCATAGCCCTTTGTACTATTAATTATTACATTTTGAATATATTTTCACTTTACAACAACTGTTTGGATTAGCAGCGCTGTTTGTGGTCCTCGACCTTTTTCTTCATATCCTCCAAAATAAAGAAGACTTGTATGGCATACTGGGTGAGTGCCGCTTTTTTTTCAAATCTCTCCTTCTGATCTTTTAATATTGACAAACAGTGCATTCATAATGTTGTTTTACCAAAACACAATTTTATTACTTTATAGTACCCAAATAATCCCATCATACTTTTCTGAAATAAATAGTGCATACAGTGCTTAGAGAAATTTGCCATATTGCTGGATTGGATGGGTAATTAGAGCAACCTTGGTTCCTATACTGCAGAAACCATAGACGGCAAGGTGTCGGCCTATTTTTACCATCATATGGTCGCAACCATGACTAGCTCAACCACAATGTTGCATGGAGATGAAGACTAGATGCTCTACACAATCTCAATCCTGAAAGAATGCCTCTGTTGCTTACAAAAACGTCCACCAGTTCCTTGAGTTTATAAACCAACTCAGGCTTAATCTTTCTCTTGGAAAAGCTGGAGAATTGGAGAAGGACCTATTTCAGCAACCTTTAGGGGTTGCTGGCAGACAACCCTAATGAATAATCCACCTGCCTCATCCAAGGGTTCTGTAACTTGGAGCACAGAAAGATATTTTAGAGATGGAAGTAGAAATGATACGCAAGTCACCATGGAAAATTTGCCAAATGCTTGGGAACATTACACACTTCTTCTCAGCTTAATGTTTACATCATTTAGACAGTCAGGTGGCTTATCAATTCTGTTGCCTTGTAGCACTGGGATCCAAATATGATCAGGGCAACATCTGCACAGTTTATATCTTCTTCCCATGCTTTTGTAAAGTTCCTCTGGGTACTTTTCAAACATCCAAACTCTAACCAGGGGTAGGCAACCTTTTTTGTAAGGTTTGCCGATTAAAAAAAAAAAAATCAAAGATGAAGTACTCAGTGTGCCATGTAACATGAAAGTCATATAACACAAACTGTTACCATGTATGTGACATAAGAGACAAGATTACCCATTGTTCCTTGCACGGCTCATGAGGCTTTTGAATAAAGAGGGGACATGCTGAATTAGGGGTGACAGCCACCGTTCATAGAATTGCACTGTGTACATGAGATTGGCATCTAATTCCAAACTAAACACCACCCTCTTGCCTCCCACCGACGTCATTTGTTTGTTTAGGTAAAATTCACGCAAGGACTGTGCGTTCCCTGGCACTAAAGAAACCAGTGAAGTCTGCATATGCTAAAGCTATCAACCAAGCCAAGGGGGCGACGTTGGGCTAGGTTTAGGCTGGAGAGCATTTAAGAGGTGCAAGGCAAACATGTGGCGCGTGCCAGCTGTGGCACACATGCCGTAGGTTGCTGATCCCTGCTCTAAACTATGGAAAGCTAAAAAATATTATAAATAATATTGTTACAAAGTAATTAAAAAAACAGTGACATTTTTGTTTCTAAATGTGACCAAACAAGGGAAATTATTACCATGTTATTATATTATATCTCTCACTATGTTTCATGTTACCTAACATAGCATGAATAAGATTTTGTTTATTCTCGTGGGAGAAACTGAGTTTTCTTGAACAAGGTAATAATCTTCTAGCACTAGAGTACTATTCTGGACCATGCAAAGCTACAAAATGTCATCCTCACCATATCTCTGTATATATTTATAAACTAGCATTTGACTATTGCTCCTTTACATTCAGTATAAAGCAAAAGATTCTACATGAGGTGAATCAACAAGACCATTTCGGAAGAGGCCAAGTAGGAATAAGAGGCCCTATCACCTAAAGGGACTTATCAATTATTATCTCTGACCATATTTCTTCAGAGGTTGATTGTTTCAAGCAGTCTGACATCTCATATAGCTTTAAATTACTCAGAACCAGGATGCCTTACAAGATAGCAGTAAAATCAGGAGAGGATTGGGCAATGTAATTATAGTATGGAAATGATGTTGATCAGTCATGCAGGGAGCAGACCTTGAATCAAATCCCCCTCCCTCTGCTCATTCTTCCCCCGCATTTCACCAGAGCCACTGCAGTTGACAAACTTGAATATCACAGCATTCAGCTACTCTAAAGCATAGGTATGACTTATGTATTACTACATATCCAATACATCCATGCATAAAAAGAGAGCTGTTTCATTCCTGTTTGCTTGCAGTTTCTATGATATCTGACAAGAACTGATCATGAGTCCAGAAAGGGAATTTTATTGCTGTGAATTTATTCAAAACACCATTTCATCTACTGCATCTGTTTTTTTATATGTATATAAATATATATATATATATATATATATATATATATATATATATATATATATATATATACACATATATAGAGAGAGAGAGATCATTACATATATACAGATAGAGATAGATCATTACATATATACAGATAGAGATAGATAGATAGATAGATAGATAGATAGATAGATAGATAGATAGATAGATAGATAGATAGATAGATAGATAGATAGATAGATAGATAGATAGATAGATAGAGGGAGAGAGGGGGAGAGAGAGATAGATCATTACAGATATAGATAGATAGATAGATAGATAGATAGATAGATAGATAGATAGATAGATAGATAGATAGATAGATAGATAGATAGATAGATAGATAGATAGATAGATAGATAGATGAATAGATGATAGATAGATAGATAGATAGATAGATAGATAGATAGATAGATAGATAGATAGATAGATAGATAGATAGATAGATAGATTAGATAGATAGATAGATAGATAGATAGATAGATAGATAGATAGATAGATAGATAGATAGATAGAGGGAGAGAGAGAGGGGGAGAGAGAGAGATAGATCTTTACATATATACAGATATAGATAGATAGATAGATAGATGATAGATAGATAGATAGATAGATAGATAGATAGATAGATAGATAGATAGATAGATAGATAGATAGATAGATAGATAGATAGATAGATAGATGATAGATAGATAGATAGATAGATAGATAGATAGATAGATAGATAGATAGATAGATAGATAGATAGATAGATAGATAGATAGATAGTAGATTTAGCAGTAATGTATATGTATTTATATTTAGTGGTTTATGTTATATTCGTGTCCGTAGTGCGCTGTCGCCATTTTCTTTTTCTGCTGCATATTTGCAGTCACAGCTGTTCTTGCACTTGCATACACATTTTATATCATTTTGTTGGAATGTGCTGTTCAAACTTTTGTGTTTATGTGATCCATATATGTGGGGTTAGTGACTGCCTCCATTTTTTGTTTTTACACTCCTCCCATTCTGCCCTGGGTGATTTTAATTAGTTTAATGCTGGTTCCTACCATCCCCAGATATATATATATATATATATATATATATATGTAGGCTTAGTCCCAGTTCTGGGTGTATGTGCAGAGTAGGTCCCCACCTAACAGGGGTCGCCTTGTCGTGGCAGGTGGGCAAACACTTTTTGATCAAAATGTGTACTAAGAACCTCCCTATTATAAGTAGATTTAGCAGTAATGCATATTTATTTATATTTAGTGGTTTAGGTTGCATTGGTGTTCGCAGTGTGCTGTCACCATTCTTTTTCTGCTAGATAGATAGATAGATAGATAGATAGATAGATAGATAGATAGATAGATAGATAGATAGATAGATAGATAGATAGATATTAGATAGATAGATAGATAGATAGATAGATAGATAGATAGATAGATAGATAGATAGATAGATACAGAGGCATAGCTAGGTTCTCCAGCACCCGGAGCAAAGATTCAGTTTGGCGCCCCCCCCCCCAATCTCTTTCCCGACATCTCCTTCCCCCTCGCCATGTTTGTTTTCTCTACCAATCAATGACATGTAATTTATTTTCCACATTTTTTTTAATGTAACTCGAGCTTAAAAACATTTGTACATTTTACAAGCAATATAGTTCTATGCACAACACCAGAACAAAGCTCATTACATATATACAGCACCAGAACCAAGCTCATTACATATATACAGCACCAGAACAAACTTGGTACATAAATACAGCATCAGAACGAATCTCAGTTCAGAAATACAGCAGCAGAACAAAGCTCATTACATATATAAAGCACAAGAACAAAGCTCATTACATATGTACCGTACCAGAACCAAGCTCAGTACATAAATACAGCTCCAGAACCAAGATCATTACATATATACAGCACCAGAACAAACCTCAGTACATAAATACAGCTCCAGAACTAAGATCATTACATATATACAGCACCAGAACAAAGCTCAGTACATATATACAACACCAGCACAAATAGAGCTCAATTTAGTGCAACCCCTGCAATATAGGTTTGCACGAAATTGTTTCCAGCTCCCAGCATGGCCCGAACAATGTTAAAGGGAAGGTGTCACAAAAAAAAATATTTTTTTATATGTTATTGCTTTTAGTATGTCATTAAAATAAATTTTATTTATTTGTGTTTTTGTGTTGTACTTTTTTTCTTTTTTCTTCCTTTTATTTCTCTATGGGGCAGCCATTTTTTTTTCATCTCTGTATGTGTCGATTAACGACACATACAGAGATGGAATACGGCACATACATCCCAATATAGAATGCGAACGGGTGCCGTTCCATTCACTATAGCGTACGCCGTCTGTGTGGGAACGGCGCATGCGCCGCTCCCACACAATCCAAAAGGAAGGTCTTAAGCAGAGCGACTTCCGGCGCCATTGACATGTGGACTGGACTACTTGCGGTCGCAACTTCCGTCCATATGTTCAGAAGCAAGGACTAGGAGCGGAGGCAGCGGCAGCGACAGCGGTGGCGGCAGGAGCAGGTAAGTTATGTTTGTGTATGTGATGTGTGTGTATGTTCGTGTTATACTGTGTGATTACCACTGTATCTAATCCTCCTACACTGTGCATTCACTCAAAAAATGGCGGCACACAGTGTAGGAGGTTTGAACATTCAACCCCCTCCTTTCTCCTGGCACTAGCCAGGATAAAGGAGGGGGGATTGTTTGAGGACACTAGAGCTAGTTTGTCTACTCCAATTTTGCAGCATAAAGCAATGAGGTTGCTTTACCACATGCCAATGCTGCAATTTTGGGAATTGCTCCCTCTAGTGACCAGCACATGGAAATGTTATAAATTAGAATCTAATTTATAATATTTCCTGACTTGTGAAAAAATTAAAAAAATTAGATCAATGTGTAATCATTTATATACTAACAGTTTGACTAAAAAAAATATATATTTTTTTCTAGTGACACATTCCCTTTAAGGATATGCAGGGAGTTGCTGTTTCACAAAAAAAAAATCATATCATAATCATACCACCCATCATCTCGCTGCAGATAATACAGTGACTACAGTACTGATTAGAGGCAGAATAAACATTTACATTAAGTGACTCACCGGTGACGTCTCAGATTCTAGTTCTTTTTCTCCATCCGGTCCAGACCTCTATGATGACTTCTCCCGGTCACAGCCCATTTCAGCAATCTTCAGCTTCAAACTTTTCAAACATTGCTACACCTATAAACAAAGATAAAGTTCTCATCATACCACACACTATGCCCCTAAATATAATTGCACCATACACTGCACCTCTAATTATAATAGCAACATAAACTGTGTCCCACACACACACACACACACACACACACACACACACACACACACACACACACACACCCTGTAGATGGTGCCTGCCATAGAGCCCCCTGTAGATAGTGCCTCCCATATAGCCCACCCCTGTATATAGTGTCCCACATATAGCTCCCCCTATAGTGCTCTACAGATAGCCTAGCCCTGTATATAGCCCCCTGTAGATAGTGCTCCACATATAGCCCACCCCTGTATATAGTGCTCCACAGATAGCCCACCCCTGTATATAGCCCCCCTGTAGATATAGCCCACCCCTGTATATAGTGCTCCACATATAGCCCACCCCAGTATATAGCCCCCATGTAGATAGAGCACCCCCATAGAGAAAGCCCCCCGTAGATAAAGCCCCCATAGATAAAGCCCCCCTGTAGATAAAGCCACCCCTGTAGATAAAGCCACTCCCCCCTGTAGATAATGGCACACACTTTTTTATTAGGATAAAAAAACAAAAAATACAAACTCACCTAAATCCCGCTTTCGGGCTGTCCAGCGGCAATGGGGTTGAATGACGCAAATAGCGCGATTATTTGATTGCGCCACTTGCGTCTATGAAAGGCACTGATTGGCATGGCAAAATGACTTTCCCTGTCAATCAGCGCCTTTCAACGATGCAAGCGGCGCAAAGTATCGCGCCGCTTCACTCGTAGAAAGGAACGGAACGGATATCCAATCAAAGTAACACCATATGATAAGAGTTTGTTCTATGAAAGTCACTGAGCTGGTAGGTTCTCACATTCTGTCTAGTATCAAGGAAAATTGCATGTATGTAGTAATATGTACTCAAAAATCTATTTTGTAATGTTTGAAACATGTTTTATTAACTAAAATCATAACACAACAAATAAAATAGTACAGTATATTTAACCCCTTAATGACCGGGCCATTTTGCACGTTAATGACCAAGGATTATTTTTGGTTTTTTCACGGTCGCATTCCAAGAGTCGTAACTTTTTTTTTATTCCGTCGACATAGCCGTATAAGGGCTTGTTTTTTGCGGGACGAGTTGTATTTTGTAATTGCACCATTTTTAGATGCTTACAATATATTGATTAACTTTTATTAACTTTATTTTAGGAGAGAATTGAAAATAAGCAGCTATTCCAGCATTAATTTTCACGTTATAAATTTACGCCGTTTACCATGCAGCATAAATAACATGTTACCTTTATTCTATGGGTCGGCACGATTACGGGGATACCAAATATGTAAAGGTTTTATATGTTTTCCTACGTTTGCACAATAAAAACCCTTTTAGAAAATAATTACTTTTTTTTGCATTGCCGCGTTCCAAGAGCCGTCATTTTTTTATTTTTCCGTCGATGTGGCCGTATGTGGGCTTGATTCCTGCAGGCCAATGTGTAGTTTTTATTAGTACTATTTTTGGGTACATAGGACTTATAGATTAACTTTTATTTTATTTTTTATGGGGGGAATGGGAGAAAAGAGAGAATTTTGCCGTTGTTTTTTGCGTTTTTTTTGGACGCCGTTCATCCGGCGGTTTAATTAATGTGTTGATTTTATTGGTCAAGTTGTTACGATCGCGGGGATACCATATATGTGTATGTGTTATTTATTTTGACACTTACTGAATAAAACCACTTTTTGGGCAAAAAAAGTAGTTTTATTTGATTTTGACTGTCATTATTTTTATTTTTTTTCAACAAACTTTATTTAACTGATTGACATTTTTTTTTTAAGTCCCACCAGGGGACTTCACTATGCGATCTACTGATCACATATATAACGCTTTGGTATACTTAGTAACAGGCAGTTGCGGAAGACAGACATGGGGGTCTTTGTTAGACCCCCGGCTGTCATGGAAACCCGACGGCGACCCGCGATTTGTTTGCGGGGGCGCAGATCGGGTGACAGAGGGAGCTCCCTCCCTCTGTCAAACACATTAGATGCCGCTGTCACTATTGACAGCGGCATTTAATGGGTTAAACTGCCGGAATCGGAGCGCGCTTCGATTCCGGCAGTTGCAGCAGGAGCCAGGCTGTGTATAACAGCCGTGCTCCTGCCGCTGATCATGTGGGTACACTGGCAGTACCCGCGCCATCACAAGACGGATATATCCGTCCTCCTGCGCGTACTAGCAGCTGCTGAGGATGGATATATCCGTCCTTCGGCGTTAAGGAGTTAAAGGCTTTGTACACAAATTGAAAAATGGCAATTTCAATGTTCCTTTCGTTTTTTGTCTACAGCTGCCATGCAGACATATGCATCTCCATGGTAGATAAATAGCAAATAGTTTGATCCTACAGTCAATGCATTTTAGATGCATTTTCCATGAAAACTCACACTTATATTTATCAAATGAGTTGAAAAATGACTAGAAAATATAGTCAAGACATTGACAAGGTTAGAAATAATGATTTTTATTTGAAATAATAATTTTCTCCTTCAAACTTTGCTTTCGTAAAAGAATGCTCCATTTGCAGCAATTACAGCATTGCAGACCTTTGGCATTCTAGCTGTTAATTTGCTGAGGTAATCGGGAGACATTTCACCCCATGCTTCCAGAAGCCCCTCCCACAAGTTGGATTGGCTTGATGGGCACTTCTTGTGTACCATACGGTCAAGCTGCTCCCACAACAGCTCTATGGGGTTGAGATCTGGTGACTGCGCTGGCCACTCCATTACAGATAGAATACCAGCTGCCTGCTTCTTCCCTAAATAGTTCTTGCATAATTTGGAGGTGTGATTTGGGTCATTGTCCTGTTGTAGGATGAAATTGGCTCCAATCAAGCGCTGTCCGCAGGGTATGGCATGGCGTTGCAAAATGGAGTGATAGCCTTCCTTATTTAAAATCCCTTTTACCTTGTACAAATCTCCCACTTTGCCAGCACCAAAGCAACCCCAGAGCATCACATTACCTCCACCATGCTTGACAGATGGTGTCAGGCACTCTTCCAGCATCTTTTCAGTTGTTCTGTGTCTCACAAATGTTCTTCTGTGTGATCCGAACACCTCAAACTTCGATTCGTCTGTCCATAACACTTTTTTCCAATCTTCCTCTGTCCAATATCTGTGTGCTTTTGCCCATATTAATCTTTTCCTTTTATTAGCCAGATATGGCTTTTTCTTTGCCACCCTGCCCTGAAGGCCAGCATCCCGGAGTCGCCTCTTCACTGTAGACGTTGACACTGGCATTTTGCGGGTACTATTTCTCAAACTAGATACTCTAATGTACTTGTCTTGTTGCTCAGTTGTGCAGCGGGACCTCCCACTTCTCTTTCTACTCTGGTTAGAGCCTGTTCGTGCTGTCCTCTGAAGGGAGTAGTACACACCGTTGTAGGAAATCTTCAGTTTCTTGGCAATTTCTCGCATTGGAATGGCCTTAATTTCTAAGAACAAGAATAGACTGTCGAGTTTCACATGAAAGCTCTCTTTTTCTAGCCATTTTGAAAGTTTAATCAAACCCACAAATGTAATGCTCCAGATTCTCAAATAGCTCAAAGGAAGGTCAGTTTTATAGCTCCTCTAAACAGCAAAACTGTTTACAGCGGTGCTAACATAATTGCACAAGGGTTTTCAAGTGTTTTCTAATCATCCATTAGCCTTCTAACACAGTTAGCAAACACAATGTACCATTAGAACACTGGAGTGATGGTTGCTGGAAATGGGCCTCTATACACCTATGTAGATATTGCATTAAAAACCAGATGTTTGCAGCTAGAATAGTCATTTAGCACATTAACAATGTATAGAGTGTATTTCTGATTAATTTAATGTTATCTTCATTGAAAAAAACTGTGCTTTTCTTTCAAAAACAAGGACATTTCTAAGTGACCCTACATTTTTGAACGGTAGTGTATATATATATATATATATTACAATGGTGTACATTGCCTTTAACCCCTAAAAGGGGTTATCTATTTTTAAAACAATTCTAAGCAGATGGTCTACATGCAGGAAGATCTATCACTTACTAATGTACTGTGTGTATGTGTGATGTCTCTGCAAGCCTGTCTCACGTGCAGTCACATGACTATGCTCAGGGCCGGACTGAGACCTAAAATCGTCTATGGCACTTTAACTTGTTGCCGACAAGGGTCGATGATACTCGTTCTGAGCTGCGGGTACTTGGCGCATTAGGACGAGTATTCTCATCCTGTGTGACAGCCAGTGTCCGCGCGCCACTTTGAGCGGGGCAGCGGCTGTAATGGCTGTAATACACAGCCGCAGCCCCGCTCTATCGGCGGAGAGAAGAGAAACCTCTTCTCTCCACCATTAACCCCTTGAATGCCGCGATTAAAGCTGATTGCGGCATTCAAAGCTAAAGTGAGAAGGGGGTCTCCCCTTTGATCGCGTCACAGGAAATACTTGTGACGCGATCAATGGTTATACCTCGTATGGGCAGACAGCCCAGGGTTCATTGAAAGACCCCAGGACTGTCTGACCATATTTCCTGTTGTTAGGGTATACTGAGGTATGCATTAACATTTGCCTGTGTACAATCAGTACACAGGCTAATGTACTGGCATATAGATATATTCCAGTACATTAAAGTTCAAAAATCTAAATTAAAATGAAAAATCCCTCTATAAGATTCAAAAAAAAAAAAAATTATATAAAAATATGTTTTCTTAAATAAAAAAACATAGTAAAAAAATACACAGAAATACCCATTTTTTACAATAAATAAACCTTTAAAAATATAAGTCCCAAAACATAAAATAACAAATGCATATTTGGTATCACCACATCCGTAACAACCTGTACAATAAATGTATAACATTATTTATGATGATCGGTATATGGTGTAAAAAGTAAAGAAACAAAACTGCAGTGAAACTGGTTTTATTCTACATTTTTATCAAAATAAAAATTTATAGAAATTAAACGATAACCACTCATCTTGCAAAAAACAAAGTCTCATACAGCTACATCGGACAAAAAAAATGAAAAAGTTATGAGCTCCGGGATGCAAAGAGGGAAATATAAAAAAATTGTTCGGTCCTCGAGGCCAAAATTGGCCGTGTCCTTAAAGGAACAGTGTCATCACAAATTATTTTTTTATATGTTAAAGATGTTAGTGCTTTATTAAAAACGTTTATATTCATTTGTGTGTTTGTGTTTTACTTTTTCTTATTTTTACACTTTTTCTTCCCTATGGGGGCTGCCATTTTTTGTTCCATTTCTGTGTGTGTCGATTAACGACACATACAGACATGGAATACGGCAGCCACAGTCCCATAGGGACTGCGAACGGCTCCCGTCCCATTGACTGCAGTGTACGGCGTCTGTGTGGGAACTGCGCATGCGCCGCTCCCACACAGTCCTATTCGAAATTGGCGCCGTCCGGCGCCATTTTCCTGTGGTCCGGAAGTCGCGGCCGGACAGTAATATTACTACTTCCGGTCGCGGCTTCCGGATTTGTGCACTTGCACCAGCGGCAGCAAACGGAGCGGACGGGCCGGAGGGAGCCGCGGCGGCAGGAGCAGGTAAGAGATTTCAATGTATGTTCGTGTTTGTGTGTGTTTACTACTGTATGTAAACCTACTACACTGTGGGTTAGCTCAAAAAATGGCGACACACAGTGTAGGAGGTTACATCGTTCAAACCCCTCGTTTATCCCGGCACTAGCCAGGATAAAGGAGGGGGGGATGCTGAGAGCTCACTAGAGCGAGGGCTTTTAACCCAATGTTGCAATGCTGCAATTTTGGGAACAGCTCCATCTAGTGACCAAAAATGGGTAGTATTATAAATTAGAAATAATTTATAATATTTCCTGGACTCGTGCAAAAAAATAAAAAAAATTTGAACAATGTTTAATCACCCACACACTAAATGTTTAATTTTTAAAAAAAAAACATGTTTTTCTGGCAACACATTCCCTTTAACCAGTTAAAGCACACATACCCACAGTGAGCTGATAACACAGAGATCTTTTACACACAGCACAGGACATGCTGCTGCCATTACACTGCATTGCAAGGATCTTTGAAGCTCGGAGCACAATCTCCTGTGTCACGTTGGGTACGTGGACCCACTGGGCCGTACCGCCATGACGGTATGGCAGCTGGCCAACAGGAAGCAGGTCACAGTCTATAGTTCGTATAGTGTACCTGTGCCAACTCGGACAGTAGCAAGACAGGCTCGGTTGGGACTAGGCAGCAGGCAGACGTCAGGCATGGGGTAGCAGGACAGGCATGGTATACAGCACAGCACGACTTCAGCTCAGCACAGCACTTGACCACGATAGCATGGAATACAGGTAGAGGAACGGGGAAACCTGGGAACTGCAAAACACTAGGAGACCATTTGCTTAGACAAACTTTGGGTACAACAACAACGGTCAGGCATTGCAGGAAGGGGCTGGGCCCTTCTTATAGTCCAGGGTGCTCATGGGCTAATTGGTACTAATTTCAGGTGCACGCTGGCCCTTTAAGAGTGGGCACGAGCGTGCACTAGCGTGCACGCACACCCTACGGGACCCGGCTGGGAGAAGCGGAAGTGAGCGCTGGCGTCTCCTGAAGAGGAGATGGGGACCAGCGCTCACAGTTCCATGGATGCAGGCGTCAGGCGGTGAGTGAACCTGACGGCCCGCGGCCATGGGCATGACAGTATCCCCCCTCTTCCGCCCCCTCCTCTTGGGACCAGAACGAGAGAGAAACTTCTTAAGGAGGGTAGGGGCATTGAGGTTCTCTTCTGGCTCCCAGGACCTCTCTTCAGGACCAAACCCCTTCCAATCCACCAAATCAAAGGTTCTTCCACCCACTCTCTTGGTGTCCAGGATATCCTTTACCTCAAAAGTCTCTGATGAACCGTTGGGAGCCACTGCAGGAGTGGAAGTCTTGGAGTAGAGGTTCAAGATCACCGGCTTCAGCAGGGAGACTTGGAAGGAGTTGGGGATCTTGAGGGTAGGAGGCAGCCGAAGCTTGTAGGAAACAGCGTTGATTTGTTGCAAAATCTCGAAGGGTCCAAGGAACCTGGGAGCAACTTGTACGATGGCACACTCAGCCGGATATTCCTAGAGGACAGCCAGACCTTAGTACCTGGAAACAACTGGGTAGGCTCTCGTCTTCTTGTGTCTGCCTTTCTCTTCATGCGGTCGACCATCAGCAGAATAGAAGATCGAGTCTGCTGACAGATCTGTAGAAAGTCCCTGAATGAAACGTCAGCTGCAGGCACCTGGGACGTAGTGGAAGCAGGAAGAGGTATACGAGGGTGTTGGCCATAGACAATGAAGAATGGACTCTAAGCGGTGGACTCACTAGTATGGTTGTTGTAGGAGAACTCAGCCCAGGGAAGCAGCTGCACCCAGTCATCATGCTGTCTGGAGATAAAGTGTCATAGATAGTTCTCCATAATCTGGTTTATTTTCTCGACTTGACCAATCAACTGGGGATGGTAGGCAGATGAAAACTCCAACTTCACACCGAGGAGTAGGCACAGGGCTCTCCAGAACTTCAAGATGAACTGAACTCCCCCGTTCTGACACAATATGTAGAGGCAAGCCATGCAGACCGAAGATGTGTTGGACGAAGAGATTGGCCAGTCGGGAAGCAGACAGCAGGCCGGTCAGTGGAATGAAATGAGCCATTTTGGAGAATCGGTCCACCACCACCCAGACCGTACTGCAATCAGCAGACAGAGGCAGGTCCGTGACAAAGTCCATAGCAATATGTTGCCATCGGGGGTATCGGGCACAGGCAACGCCTGGAGCAGGCCCGCCGGTTTGGAGTGGGCAAGCTTATTTGCTGCGCACACCGTGCAGGAGGAGACAAAGTCTGTGATGTCTTTGGGCAGCGTGTGTCACCAGAACTGACGAGCGATCAGGTCTCGGGTATTACGGACACCCGCATCACGTGCCAATTTGGAACTGTGTCCCCAGCGGAGGATTCTTCTTCTGTCCGCCAGACGAACAAAAGTCCTCCCGGGGTAATGTCTCTAACTTGCAGAGGGTTGACAGGGATGATGCAGGATGGGTTAATGATACTCTGTGGAGATTCCATAGTATCCTCTGTCTCGAATTACCTGGACAAGGCATCGGCTCTCACATTCTTCTTGGCTGGACGGTAGTGGAGCTCAAACTGAAGCCAGTCAAATAGAACAGCGATCACCTGGCCTGACGAGGATTCAGTCGCTGGGCCGTCTGGAGATAAGTGAGGTTCTTGTAGTCCGTAAATATCAAGATGGGATGAACTGGCCCCTCTAATAGATGTCTCCACTCCTCCAGAGCCAATTTGATGGCCAGTAACTCCCGCTCCCCAATCGAGAAGTTGTGTTCTGCAGAAAAGAAGAGCTTAGAGTAATAGCCACATACCAAACAGATAAAAACAAGGACATTTATGCACAAACACCGAAAAAGGCCATACTTACAAATGGACACAGCCAGGTCTGAAACGCTGATGAAGGCGAGTGAGCAGGTGCTTTAAATAATAATAGCCACTCCCACTAGTCTTGAGGGGAGTGGTATGTGGTGCATGGGATGTGTAGTAAGAAATAATAAATGAATAGTGTATGTGCAAGTGTAATAATGTGAGTGAAATATAGGGGGCAGTAATGAGTAAAGTGCCTAAAAAATAAATGAATAATGGGATGCAAGTGTGTGAAACATGGAGGAATAGTGTGTAAGTCATGAGGCGCAACGTAACTAGCCAGGTAGAAGCCTATTTGTGACGCCTTGATAATTCATAGAGCGGGCTACCCTGCTTGCTAGGCCAAACAACAACACACCATGCTCTCCCAGCATCAAAGACCTGGCTGTGTCCAAAAGAAGCGAATATAAGTAATAATGAAAAATACCTGGGGTATTAGTAATCATTTTGGCCAAAAGGACGCAAGCTCGCAATCCACGACAAGGATCCCCAGACTTGCGAGTCCCTAACATTTACCCAGGCAGCTGTGCCAAGTATTGCAAATTAGCCCCATTCACTTGAATGGCTCTAGTATTGCTGATTGAGGGTCAGACCCTTTAAGATAACACATTATCTTAAGGGCACATTAAGATGTGGCGGAATTGCTGTGGAATTCCACTGCGGACAGCATTATATAGTACTATTTTTTTTATTGTGATGTACTGCGATGTACTGTATTTTTGTATACAATTTTAATACATATATTTATGCTTTTCACTCATATATTATTACTGTAAATGTGCTTTTTTTGTCATACTTATATTTATGAGGTGACATATATGATGTGCAACTGTCTCACTTAAAGCATACCTAATCTTTCAGGTGGCTTTTCAGAATTAGCTGTCATATGTGTGTACATGAGGAATGAAATAATTTTTGCCAATATATGACTTGTATCCTGAATTTTTTTTAGCAGTTTCCCCTCTGCAGGCTCTCTCTCTCTCTCTCTCTCTCTTTCTCTCTCTAATTCTTAGTTTTCTCTGAGCTAGTGCACACATAGAAGACGAGAATTTTGCTGTCCTATATCTATCTATCACATATATAAGCAGCACCTGGAGGAGATTATACAGCTGTAATGAGCAGTGTAGCTGTGTATACAGCACTGGGGTTGTAACATTTTCTAGAACCTGCGGTAGCATCTGTGACTTTCTGCCTCACCCTGCTCCTATGGTCGTGAGTTACGAAAACAGCATAGGTCGCTGAGCTGCGCTGTTTCCGTAAGTCCCATAGAACTGAATGGTAGCTACGGAAACACCGCAGCTCGCATGCTACGCTGCTTCCATAACTGACATTCACTACTATGGCAGTTACGGAAAGAGAATAGCTCAGCGAGCTACGCTGTTTGCGTAGCTTCCGACCATATAACCAGCAAGTGGCTGGGAGGCAGCAAGATCAGACAAAGCTAGAACAGGGTTTAGGGGGCCCTATTCTAGAGATAGGTGCGGGTCCCAGAGGTGGCACCTGCATCTATCTGACATTTAGGGCTCAGATGGATGGGAGCGCCATTTGGCTTTTGGAGCGTGGAATTTGCTTGGTAATAGTCTTGTTTGGAGTATCACTGTTGTTTCCGTTTATAATGTGGGGCATATGTTATCTCTGCAGAGTACATCAGGGGCATAGTTAGGTGGTATAATAATAAGGTAAAAAAATCAATAAAATGATCCATAGATGTGTGTTACGCTGTGAAGCAATCCTTTCTGCACAGGCCTGTGTGTCACTGATATATGGCGTCCTTTCTTATGCCCCTTTTGATCCACACTCCGCACCTTTGCAGTTTGGGGAAAGTGTTGTCCTGGTATAATACGGGCGCCCTCGCTTCCAGCAGATATGTTTCAGCCCTTCCCTTCCTGGTTCCCTAATTTTAGTGCCTTGATACATCGCCTTTTGAAACAGAAGAAATGTTCCCCTCGGGATATATTTTTCTTTCCTGATTATTGGAGCCTTAACTTATTTTATTTTTTCATAGACGTAGTCGTATGAGGGCTCTTTTTTTTACGGGATGAGCTGTAGCTTTTATTGGTACCATATTTGGGTATATGCAACTTTTTGATCACTTGTTATCCTTTTTTTGGGAGGCAAGATGACAAAAAAACAGCAATTCTGCCATAAGTTTTTTTTTTTTTTAAATATACAGTGTTCACCATGCGTTATAAACTACATGTTACCTTTATTCTGCGGGTCAGTACGATTCCGGCGATACCTAATTTATAGAACTTTTTTTATAACTAATAGCCACATACCATTGACTTGCCCTTGGAACCTCTCTGGTAATCGGGAGACATTTCACCCCATGCTTCCAGAAGCCCCTCCCACAAGTTGGATTGGCTTGATGGGCACTTCTTGTGTACCATACGGTCAAGCTGCTCCCACAACAGCTCTATGCGGTTGAGATCTGGTGACTGCGCTGGCCACTCCATTACAGATAGAATACCAGCTGCCTGCTTCTTCCCTAAATAGTTCTTGCATAATTTGGAGGTGTGATTTGGGTCATTGTCCTGTTGTAGGATGAAATTGGCTCCAATCAAGCGCTGTCCGCAGGGTATGGCATGGCGTTGCAAAATGGAGTGATAGCCTTCCTTATTTAAAATCCCTTTTACCTTTTACCTTGTACAAATCTCCCACTTTGCCAGCACCAAAGCAACCCCAGAGCATCACATTACCTCCACCATGCTTGACAGATGGTGTCAGGCACTCTTCTAGCCACCAGGACCTCATTGTTCCGCAACAGTTCTCCCCCCAGGGTGCGGAAGTGGATGGCGTACTCGCCCACGGAGGTGTCTCCCTGGCGTAGGTTGAGCAAGGAGGCGGCAGCAGACGAGACTCGGCCAGGCTGCTCAAACACTGTGCGAAGTCACGGGTCTCTGGTCCTTGTCTCTCTCAATTAGGATTTTCCCATGCAAGGGCCCTGCCAGTGAGGAGAGAGATGATGAAAGTGACCTTTGCGCCATCAGACGACAATGCCCTTGCATACAGCTGAAGTGGGTCTGGCACTGGTTCAAAAATCCATGACAGGTCCCTGCGTCTCCATCACAGCGGTCAGGAAGTGGCAAAGAAAATTGGGGATCAACACTGCCAAGAGGTGTAGTCAGAGGATCAACACTGCCAGGAGGTGTAGTAGGAGGAACGGCAGCTTGCACCTCCTGCCGACGTGTGATAATGTTTTAGGCCTGGAGGAGTTGGTCCTGTCGAGACCGGAGGTCTAGCATATCCATCCGCATCTCTTGTGACGTCATCTTGGTCTTGGATCGACCAGCGGGGTCCATGGCATGAGCGTACTGTCACATTGGGTACGTGGACCCACTGGGCCGTACCACCTTGATGGTATGGCAGCTAGCCAACAGGACACAGGTCACAGACTATAGTTTGTATAGTGTACCTGTGGCAGCTCGGACAGTAGCAAGACAAGCTCAACTGGGACTAGGCAGCAGGCAGACGTCAGGCGTGGTGTAGCAGGACAGGCATGGTATACAGCACAGCATGACTTCAGCTCAGCACGGCACTTGACGAGGATAGCACGGGATATGGGTACAGGAACGGGGAACACTGGGAACTGCAAAACACTAGAAGACCATTTGCTTAGACAAACTTTGGGTACGACAACAACGCTCAGGCATTGCAGGAGGGGGCTGGGCCCTTCTTATAGTCTAGGGTGCTCATGGATTAATTAGTACTAATTTCAGGTGCGCACGCTGGCCGTTTAAGAGCGGGCACGAGTGTGCGAGCGCACCCTACGGGACCCGGCCGGGAGAGACGAAAGTGAGCGCTGGCGTCTCCACAGTTCCATGGCTGCAGGCATCAGGAGATGAGGGAACCCGACGGCCCGCGACCATGGGCATGACATCCTGCTCCTGGCATCTGTTTGCCTTCAGGAGATAAGACGCAGCAGAGGATTACAGCTCAGATTCTAAGAGAGAAACTGTGTCTAATAGTCCCAAAAATACGGTACTATGTGTCCCTGATTTATTTATGAAACTTATTTTGGGCATTAAAGAGAAATGAGATATAAGTTTAATCATTAGGTGGATGCAATTAATATTTTAGTAATCCTTACACATTAATATTGCTGCTAAATATACTTTACACATGAAAACTGCGCCATATAAACTGTACACATGAATAATGCTGCAATATATATATTGTACACATGAATAACACCCCTAGATACTGTTTACATGAATAATGCTGCTATATATTCTACACATGAATAATGCTGCTATATACAATGTACACATGAATAATGCTGCCATATATAATGTACAAATGATCAATGCTGCTATATACTGTACACATGAATAATACTGCCATATATAATATACACATGATTAATACTGCCATATATAATGTACACATAAATAATGCCACTATATACTGTGCACATGAATAACGCTGCTATATACTGTACACATGAATAATGCTGCCATATATAATATACGCATGAATAATGCTGACATATAAACTGTACACATGAATAACGCCACTATATACTGTACACATGAATAATGCTGCTATATACATGAATAATGCCATAAAATATACTGTACACATAAAGAATGACACTATATACTTTACACATGAAAAATTCCACCATATATACTGTACAAATAAATAACTCCATGATATATTGTACACATAAATAATGCTGCTATATATAAAATAAACACATGAAAAATGCTGTCATATATACTGTACACATTAATAACACCACTATATACTGTACACATTAATAATACTGTGATATTTAATAAACACGTGAATAATACCACTATATATACAGTACACATTAATAACGGTGCTATTTACTATACACATGAAAAATACTGTGATACTTAATAAACACATGAATAATGCTGCTATATATACTGTAAATATGAATAATGGCACTATATACTGCACACATGAATAATACTGCTATATATGCTATACACATGAATAATGGTGTCATATATACTGTACACATCAATAACACCACTATATACTGTACACCTGAAAAATGCAGCCATATTTTCCTGTACACATGAATTACCTGGAACACATGCCGCAAATGTGCCACTCACACCTAGGACACATGCTGCACATGCGCCACTCAAAACTAGGATATTGACTTACAATGGAGGTGTTTGGGTTCCGGCGTAGTATTCATGGCTTTAAGGTGAAAAATAATGCAGCATGTAGCGCTATTTTCCCCATCAAATCTGCCAAAATCTGCAACAGATACTCTGCCACACATGCAAACAGAGGCATGGAGAAATCTTAGTTATAAGAAAAGATGTAAAAAATTTAAACATGTTTATCCATTAAAAGATACGACTAAGGGGGGACATGATTAACTTGTAGAAGTATATAATGGCCCTTAAACAAAATATGGTTAAAACCTTTGTCATGTACAACCCCCTCAAAAGCCAAGGGGGTACTCCCTCCATCTCGCTTGAAAGTTGATCCATTCTGATCGCCACTTGGGATCAGGAGGAAAATTGTTCCTTTTTAGGGCACAATGGTTAATGCTCTGCTTCTCTCTGATGCTTGATTATTGCTTGATTATAGAGTATAGAGTCAGCAAACTGCAACCCTCTTCTACCCCTCGCCATCTCTCTGTGTCTGATCAGCGGCTGCGTACAGATAAGCTTGATCAGACACCCAGAGTGAATAGGCTTCAGTCCATAGCCATAAGTAATAAGGACAGTCAACCAGCCCACTGTGCACCAGCCCATCTGGCATTTGCCAGAATTGCCAGCTAGCCAGTCTGGCCCTCACTATGTCCCTGGTTCTTATTTCCCGGTTGTGTGAAATTTCATAGTTTGACAATGTGGTTATATCCCCTCCCCTCTCTGAAGAACTAAACGTCACACATCCCATGACTCTTATTTCCTCTGCTCCCCGCTCTTTTCCCTTCCTCCCTGTTGTATTGTGCATGCTGGACAGCAGATCATGCTGTGTTTCTAGCAGAACCTGTGTTGTGTGTGAAGACAGTGAGTAATTACAGCACTACCTAACACCTTGTAATAGAGAGGCATGTAGGCAGCTGTAAATATAGGCAATGTCAGTGAGAGGTATCATGGCAATTGTAACGGCAGGGCCGTATTTACCACTAGGCACTGGGAATGCAGGGCCTAGGGTGCCCAGCAGGGGGGGGGCGGCTGGAGGATCACATTTTTTTTTTTTTATTAAAAACTTAATTCGTGACCTGACCGGCCAGTGGTCAGGTCACTCACAGGGCAGGGGCGGGGTGTGCACTTCACCAATGCTCCTTAGTATGCAAGACACGCTCACTGTTAATGGATTGGCCAGAGAATCAGTGGCCAATCCGAGAACAGTGGGCGTGTCTTAGATTCAGTCTAAGAAGCACTGTAAGGGGAGCGGAAGGCACCGCATCAGGTCAGGTAAGTATTGCTACATATTTAATGTAATGTAATGTAGTGTAGTGTTGGGTTGTACGATGCATCAATACTATTTAGATGCCATGCACCCTCAAACGGTTCAATACCGTTAATTAATGTATTGCGGAACTAAGCTGTGCGGCTGTGCAGCTTAGTATTGTAATACATGAATACAGTGAGTGGGGCTGTGGCTGTGTAATACAGTCATTGCCCCGCTCCTGACAAGTGTGCGCGTGGTTAGCATAAGGACATGCGGCCGGCGCTGCACTAATGAGTGCCGACACTGAAGACAGAGAACATGGTGGGCGCACTGAAAAACCCTCATGTTCTCTGTCTTTAGGGCTGGCGCCGCCGCTCATTTGTGCAGCGCCGGCCACATCACCTTATGCTGACTGCGCACGCTTCTTGGGACGTTTTTGGAGGCGTTTTTCATTGTCTCCATTGAAAAACAGCTCCAAAAACGTCCGTAAAAAACGCAGCGAAAAACGCGAGTTGTTAAAAAAAAATTATAAAAATCAGGAGCTGTTTTCGCCTGAAAACAGCTCCGTATTTTCAGACGTCTTTTGTCACTACGTGTGAACATACCCTCAGGCCTTTTTCACACGGCAGTATTTTGGTAAGTATTTTACATCAGTATTTGTGAAACAAAACCAGGAGTGGGGAATAAACAGAGAAAAAGTATAATAGAAAGATTTACACCTCCTCCATGTTTTGTTACCACTCCTGGTTTTGGCTTACAAATATTGATGCAAAATACTGAACTTAATACTGCTGTGTGAAAGTGGACTTAGTCTTGATTCAGCCTCGCTCCAGGAACAGGCAATACCGGCCTTTAAAGGTGTTTCAGCAAATTTATGTTATTTTTTCGTAGAATTTATAAAAGTTATACAATTTTAAGATATACTTTCTGTATTAATTCCTTGTGGTTTTCAAGATCTCTGCTTGTTGTCATCCAATAGGAGCATTCATTGTTTACTTTCAGTTTATGAAATTCAGTCCATGGTCCTGTGTGCTCAGAGAGGGCAGCATGAAGGACTTGACAGATTCCCTTTAACCCCTTAATGACCGGGCATGTTTGTACCTTAATGACCAAGCCAGATTTGTCAAATCTGGTATGTGTGACTTTATCAGAGAATAACTCTGTGAAAGTTTTGAATATCCAAGTAATTCTGACATTGTTTTTTCGTCACATGTTGTACTTTATTTTAGTGGTAAAAGTAGACTGATACGATTTGCGGAAATTAATAAAAAAATAGAAAAATGGAAGAAATTTTGTAAAAATTACCATTTTCCCCTATTTTTAACTGCAATATGTCACATATGTACACACATACTGTACAATTTTTTTAATTAAATATATATTTCTATCTCTTTACTCCATTTTGGCAGCACTTTTGAAAAAATAAAATAAATTTTCAGCAATTTAGAGGACTTACAAATTGAATAATAATTTTATAAATTTTGAAGTACATTTTGTTTTCCGGCACCAAGCCAGGTTTTCAGAGGCTCATAGGTCTCAGAGTGATGGAAACCCCCACAAATGACCCCATTTAGAAAACTAGACCCCTTAAGGTATTTACCTAAGGGTATAGTAAGTATTTTGACCCCACAGTTTTTTGCTAAATTTAATACATAGCAGGTGAAAAAAAAAATAATTTCACTTTTTTTCATAAAAGTATCAGTTTGAAGACCAATTTCTTTGTAAAGCGACCATGAGAATGAAGAAACACACCACAAAATCTATCACCCTCTCTCTCCTGTTTTCAAAAATGCCCCCATTGTGACCCTAATGCGCTGCCTGGACACACGGCAGGACCCAAAATGAAGGGAGCACCCGGAGGCTTTCAGGACTCATATTTTGCTTGAAAATGTTTTAGGCCCCACTGTACATTTGGAGAGGCTTTGAGCTGCCAGAACGATAGAAACTCCCCATAAACGACCCCATTTAGAAAACTAGACCCCATAAGGTATTTATTTAGGGGTATAGTAATTATTTTGACCCCACAGTTCTTTGCTAAATTTAATGCATATCAGGTGAAAAAAATAATAATTTCACTTTTTTCATAAAAGTATTTGTTTGAAGACCGATTTCTTTGTAAAGCGACCATGAAAATGAAGAAACACACCCCAAAATCTATCACCCTCTTTCTCCTGTTTTCAAAAATACCCACATTGTGGCCCTAATGCGTTGTTTGGACATACGGCAGGGCACCAAAGGAAGGGAACACCCGGAGGCTTTCAGGACTCATATTTTGCTTGAAAATGTTTTAGGCCCCAATGTACATTTGGAGAGGCATTGAGCTGCCAGAATGATAGAAACTCCCCATAAACGACTCCATTTCGAAAACTAGACCCCTTAAGGTATTTATCTAGGGGTATAGTTAGCATTTTGACCACACAGGTTTTTCGCTAAATATATTGAAATTAGTCTGTAAGAATTAAAATGTACTTTTTTTCTGAAACAACATAGAAATTTTTATTATTTACAAGGAATAACGAAGAAAATGCACCCCAACATTTGTAAAGCAATGTCTCCCAATTACGACAATACCCCATATGTGGTAATAAACTGCTGTTTGGACCCACAGCAGGGCTCAGAAGGGAAGGAGCGCCATTTGGATTTATGATTTTGCTGGAATGGTTTTCGGTGCCATGTCGCATTTGCAATGCACTGGAGGGACCAAAACAGTGGAAACCCACCAAAAGTGACCCCATTTTGGAAAAACCTTCAAGGAATTTTTCTAGGGGTATAGTGAGCATTTAGACCCCACGGGTCTTTTGCAGAGTTTATTAGAATTAGGGCGCGAAAATTAATATCAAAATTTTTTCCACTAAAATGTTGCATTTTCTCATTTTCACAAGGGATAAAGGAGGAAAAAAACAACCATTTTTTTATAAAGCAATTTCTCCCGAGTACGGAAATACCCCACATGTGGTCATACGTTTTTTCATTAGAAATGAATTAACCCTTTCAGGACTGATCCATTTTTTGCTTTCATATTTTAGATTTTCACTCCCCGCTTTCCAAGAGCCATAACTTTTTTATTTTTCCATCAATAGAGTGGTGTGAAGGCTTATTTGTTGCGGGACAATCTGTAGTTTTCATTGGTACCATTTTGGGGTACATGCGATTTTTTTTGATCACTTTTTATTCCATTTTTTTGCAATCCTGAGCAAAAAACAGGAATTCTGACACCGTTTTTTTAGGTTTTTTTTTTGCGGCGCTCACCGTACGCAATAAATGACATTTTTAATTTATTCTGCGGGTTGGTACGATTACGGCGATACCATATGTATATAGGTTTGGTCCTTTTTTTTAGCGTTTGCGCAATAAAATGACTTATTTATAAAAAAAAAAATTCTGTGTCACCATATTCTGAGAGCCATAATTTTTTAATTTTTTAGTCAAAAAAGCTGTGTAAGGGCTTGTTTTTTGCGGGACGGATAGAAGTTTTTATTGGTACTATTTTCGGGTACATGCGACTTTTTGATCACTTTTTATTCTTTATTTAGGGAGCGGTGGTGACCCAAAAAATTGCGATTCTGTCGTAGTTTTTTATTGATTTTTTTTGGGGTGTTCATCGTGCGGGAAAAATAACATTATAGTTTTATAGTTGTGTTCGTTACGAACGCGGTGATACCAAATATGTGTACTTTTTTTAACGTGTTCATTTTTTTTCTATAATAAAAGTCTTATTATAGGAAAAAAAGCATTTAGTGTTTATAGAACTTATAACTTTTATTTTTACACTTTTTTTAAAACATTTTTATTACTTTTTTTTACTTTTTTAACTTGTCCCACTAGGGGACACTTAGTCTTGCAGCTTTGATCGCTGCTAGAGTACATTACACTACACACGTAGTGTAATGTACTCTAACTGTCATTGTGACGTGACTGTCACACTGACAGGAAGCAGAGGAGGAACGGCCGGAGGCTGTTCCTCCGAGGCTTCCGTGCATGGCAACCCGGAGGTCATTATCTGACCTCCGATTGCCGTGACAAGCATCGGTAGCCCCCACGATCACTTCGTGGGGGCTGCTGATGTGCTTCAAACCACTTAAATGTGGCGACGGCAATCCGTCGCCGCACTTAAGGGGTTAACTGCCGAAATCAGCGGCGATGGTCCGCTGTCCGGCAAGACTGATGTCTCAGCTGTCTAGGACAGCTGTCAGCGCGCGTCTGTCACTCTGTGTTTACACAGAGTGACAGTTTGAAATGCGGACGAAAATGTACGTCATGGTGCGGGAACTAGCAGCCGACCATGACGTACATTTTCGTCCTTGGTCGTTAAGGGGTTAATCAACTTTCTAAAAAGTCCTCATTCAAAATTGCCTACCATTTTGCTGCTGTAGAGTTTGTGCAACTCCTATACATAAGCTGGCTGTGCTGCTGTTGCTGACAGCACACTGCTCCTAACTTTGTTGGCTCTCTCTGTTCTCACAAAAGATCAGAGTGTGGAGAGGTAGGAGAGCACCCAAGACTTCAGGGAGGGCAGTTCACTCAAGCTGTACGGTATTAGAGTTTAGGCAGACTCAATACTAAAGGCACAACACGGGAAACAGGAACAAGGCACGGGTAACAACTGGAACGGGAAACACTAAAGGACCATTTGCAAGACAGACTGGGAAAACTAACAACGCTCAGGAAAGGATCAGAAGGCCTTGGGCCTTCTTATAGACCAGGAAATCATGGCAGTTGATGATGATGACGATTTCCTAAGTGCGCGCCCTGTCCCTTTAAGGTTGGGCACGAGCGTGCGCGCGCGCACCCTAGGGGACACAGCAGAACGGAACAGAAGTGAGCGCTGGTGTCTCCTAGGAAGGAGATGGGGAACAGCGCTAACGGATCCATGGCTGCGGGCGTTGGGAGGTGAGTAAACCCGACGGCACGCGGCCATGGACGCTACACAGGCCAGTTGACAAAGATTGAATCCTTTATGTTACTATTAGATTTTTTTTAATGTCACATGCATTATTGGCTAAAAAAACAAACTGCTCATGTGCTTTAATCAATCTCTATACAGTGGTGGAAATCATACATGGAATAATAGATTAGCACCTTCCACATAGTAGTGTCTATTTAGTAATACCAACTCCAGTAGTGCCAATGCAGATGTGCCAGTCACACATTAGTTTCTGTGTAGAAAGAAAAGTGTCACGCGTGGGGTGTGGACCCACTGGGCCGTAACGCGTAGCGGGGTAGCAGCTGGCCAACAAGGTACAAAACAATGTCTATAGTTCAGAACGGGTATCTGAGGCAATGTAGACAGTAGCGGGAGCACGACTTGACTTTCACAGCAGGTGACACCGCGGATGCAGTGGGAAGACACGACTTGACTGTATCAGCAGGTGGTGCCGCGGATGCAGTGGGAAGGCACAACTTGACTTTCACAGCAGGTGACGCCGCGGATGCAGCGGGAAGGCACAAATTGACTTTCACAGCAGGTGACACCGCGGATGCAGTGGGAAGACACGACTTGACTGTATCAGCAGGTGGCGCCGCGGATGCAGTGGGAAGGCACAACTTGACTTTCACAGCAGGTGACGCCGCGGATGCAGCGGGAAGGCACGAATTTACTTTCACAGCAGGTGGCACCGTGGGTGCAGCGGAAGACTCGACTTGACTTTCACTTGTAGTTACGATAGCATGGGATACAGGGTACAGGCAGTAGGAATGGGTAACACTGGGAACTGGAAAACACTGGGAGACCATTTGCAAGACAAACTTAGGTAAACAACAACGCTCAGGCAAGGAACCAGTGGGCAGAGCCCCTTATTATAGTCCAGCAGCCATTTGGGCTGATAATTGATGGGTGACAGCTGGACGCGTACTGGCCCTTTAAGGCCGCGCACGCGCGCCCTGCGAGAATCAGTCCGGGGACACGGAAGACAGTGCCGGCGTCTCCCTGGAGGGAGTTGACGCCGTGAAGAGAGATGTCAATGTCCGGGATCGTCATGGGGTAAGTCTGAACGACGACCCCCGGCCATAGACGTTACAAAAAGTATGAGACCCCTTACATTTAGTTGACTCTCTCTGCACTATATCTTTATCATTAAAGATCAGCATAGAAGAAAGATAGCTATGAGAGATGTCTTTGTGTGTGATCAGTTCTGTGGACAATTATATGTAGTTCCAGGACAGAAGGGCAGTGTAAGGGTATGTGCACACAACCTATTTTCAGACGTAATTCAGGCGTTTTACGCCTCGAATTACGCCTGAAAAGATGGCTCCAATACGTCTGCAAACATCTGCTGATTGCCTGCAATGAGTTTTATGATGTTCTGTGCAGACGAGGTGTAATTTTACGCGTCGCTGTCAAAAGACGGCGCGTAAAATTACGCCACGTCAAAGAAGTGCAGGACACTTCTTGGGACGTTTTTGGAGCCGTTTTTCATTGACTCCAATGAAGAACAACTCCAATTATATCTGTAAAAGGCGCCACGAAAAACGCGAGTACAAGCAAAAACATCAGAAATTCAGGAGCTGTTTTCGCCTGAAAACAGCTACGTAATTTCAGACGTATTTTGCGTTGTCGTGTAAACATACCCTTACACAGATGGTGCAAGAGTAATAAACCCACAATCGCAGTTCTAAAAAGACATGCCAACATCCCATGCCTTGGTAAGAAGAAGACGACAGTAAAATGATAGTAACCCTCATTAACCTCATACTCTCTAGTTTGGACAGTTAGGGTATGTGCACACACACTAATTACGTCCGTAATGGACGGACGGATTTCGGCCACAATTACCGGACCGAACACAGTGCAGGGAGCCGGGCTCCTAGCATCATAGTTATATACGATGCTAGGAGTCCCTGACAGTAGTTCCACGGAGAGGCAGGGACTCCTAGCGTCGTACATAACTATGATGCTAGGAGCCCGGCTCCCTGCACTGTGTTCGGTCCACTACTTGCGGCCGAAATACGTCCGTCAATTACGGACGTAATTAGTATGTGTGCACATACCCTAACGGATGTATTTTCTGTTGTGAGTATACTGTATGAGTCAATCAATAGTATACTAGGCATATAGTATACTAATACATATGACTGTATGCACTACTTTATTGTATAGAAAATATGCAATGACATGGAATAACCAATACTAGAAAGAGAAGGATATTAAAGAATTGAGGAAAAAAAAAATTAGATTATCTCCCTAGTAAAGGTTAAGGTTGTTAGCTATTTTGATTGTGACATTAAAAACGAAAAAACTTATTTTAAGCTCAGATCCTTGGTAAATATATTAATGAAGTGGTCTTCCAGGTCAACCACAATTTAACCTTAGGGGAAATAGAAAACATCCCCTCTGTGCTAAGTGGCACTTACTGTGTATAACGGTGGCTACAGAAAGAATATACTAATGTAATTGAGAAACAAGGCACTCAATTCAGTGTGCACTGTGGAGACCAAGTATTTATTCAAACACCATTAAAAAGGTTAAACAGTGCAGATTTGCTCCAGGAGAGTGCATTAGATCATAAATCTTTGTTTATTAAAGACTCTTTATAAAGGTTTGCAAAGCAAAAGGCTTAGATTCTGCCTCTTAGCCTTTACACTTTATTCCGCTTTCTAAGCTTTCACTGTGCATATAACATTTAGAATGTCGCTGGTGGTGACAAATTGCTGCTTAGCGTTCATAGCCCCAGAGGCACCCTTAAATGTATGGGAACGTAGGACTTCTGCTTCGCCTGGATAAAAGCCAATAGCCAACAAGGCAGTTGGAATAAATGGTAAGCTAAGGTAAGGTAATCATGTTGAAAGCTTTAATACTTGCCCATCAAAGAATGTCTGACTTTGAAGTAAGTCCAAAACAAGCAATGTCTTTACTCTAACATGATGTCACTGCCGGTCATTAGTGTAGTAATTACAGTGAAAGCCTTCTTGTGACTGTATTCCCTAATGGGTCATTAATATAATGCGGCTGCACTAGTACATGTCTCATTAGCCTTCTATGTGGACGTAGGTATTTTTCAACAATGTAAATCTTAATTGTATTCAATTTGCCCCTCAGCTCAGACCAGTTTGAAACCCTATTTATTATGATATTGGTATGTTTATTGTTTGGTATAGCAACATCTTGATAGAAAATAGAATCAATTAGGCTTGCTCTAGTAGTAAAAGAAACACAATGAGTCCCTAGAGCAACAAATAAATAAATAAATGGCTTGTAGCCACTATTATAGGATATGTATTAATTATTATCTATCTCTTTAGTCGTCAGTAGAGATGAACAACTCCATAAAAATGGTCTTCTAAATTGATTCTACAAAATGTGAGTCCTCAAGATTCTCTGCAAATTTTGTCTCTGATTTGATGAATTGATTCTACTACAGTATCTCCACTCATTAATGTTTTAAACATAGACCAATCGTGTATATTTATGTAGTTACACATGTAAGATGAAAAAGTGAGGTATGTCTGTTCTGGATGTCTTTAGGATTGGACAAGCCTAGAAGGTAGTGAGGAGTAAAAACAAATTCAATATTGTTCATTCCTGCCCTACCCCCATTCACATGATTTGATACAAATGCATATATATTACCATAACTTAACCCCTTAATGACCAGCCTATTTTAGACCTTAATGACTAAGCTATTTTTTATGTTTTTGAATCGTCGCATTCCAAGAGCTATAACGTTTTTATTTTTGCATCGACATAGCTGTATAAGGTCTTGTTTTTTGCGGGACAAGTTGTATTTTTTAATAGCACCATTTTGGGGGACATATTATTTTTTGATTAACTTTTATTAACTTTTTTTTGGGGGGGGGGTAGAAAAAAATCTGAAATTTCGCCACACTTTTTTGTGTCCTAAATCTACGCCGTGTAAATCTACGCAGTATAAATAACACAATAAGTTTATTCAGCGGGTTGTTACGATTGCAACGATACCAAATTTGTATAGATTTTGTATGTTTTACTACTTACACAGTAAAAACGCTTTTTTTTCAAAATTCTTTGTTTTTGTGTCTCCATATTTGAAGAGCCGTAACGTTTTTAATGTTCCGCCGATGCGGTTGTATGAGGGCTTTTTTTTGCGGGAAGACTTGTAGTTTTTATTGGTACCATTTTGGAGTGGATGCGACTTTTTGATCACTTTTTAATCACATTTTTTGAAAGTTAGGATTCACAGAAAACAGCAATTTTTCAGGCGTTTTTTATTACTTTTTTACGACGTTCACCGTGCGGGTTAAGCAATGTAATAGATTTATAGTCGGGGTCGTTACGGACGTGGCGATACCAAATATGTGTAACTTTTTAACTGTATTTTGTTTTTTTAATAGTAAAGCAGTTTGGTTTTTCATTTTTTTTTCACATTTTTTTTTATTAACGTTATTACACTTTTTTTTTCACTTTTTTACTAGTCCCATTAGGGGACTTCACTATGCAATGGTCCGATCGCATTTATAATACACTGCAATACTTTTGTATTGCAGTGTATTACTGCCTGTCCGTTTATAACGGACAGGCATCTGCTAGGTCATGCCTGCGGCATGATCTAGCAGGCATTCATTACTGGCAGACCTGGGGGCCTTTATTAGGGCCCCGGCTGCCACTGGAGACACAGACACTCGGCGATCGTTTCGCCGGGTGTCAGTGGGATGAGAGGGAGTTCCCTCCCTCTCTCCAAAACCACTCAAATGCGGTGCTCGCTATTGAGCACCGCATCTGAGGGGTTAAACGGGTGAGATCGATACTGATATCGATCTCACCCGGCAGAGCAGGGACGCTCCCAGCCCTCAGCTACCTCTGTCAGCTGAGAGCAGGGAGATTTGACAGCTCCCTGCTCTGTTTACTTATTCCGATGCCGCGACGTAAAAAGTCTATGGCATCGGAATAAGGCCCGTTAGTGACCGACGTAAAAAGACTATGGGCCGGTCACTAACGGGTTAAATATTCTCTAATCAGCTTTTCTATCTATTGTCAAATTTAAAGACAGGTACTATTGTGTCTCTCTTCCTGACAAGATAGGTAGAAAGATAGATGATAGATAGATAGATAGATAGATAGATAGATAGATAGATAGATAGATAGATAGATAGATAGATAGATAGATAGATAGATAGATAGAAAAATACAATCCCTATCAACAGGTTTTACCTAAAGTACACTTGTACCAACCCCTCTTGATCATTGCCACATAAAAATAAAAGTAAACAAGCGCCGATCGACCTCCTTTATCATTGATTGGGGCTTGTTAAGGAAAGTGTATCTGCCAAGTAAAAGGACCTTTAAACCAATGTTCAGTCCGTGTTCACTTAGTCTGCATTCACCTGGCCTTTCTTGAATTGGTGTACATAAAGTCATATCCAAATGTGGTTGAGTTGAATAGTATATCTGAATTACCAAACCAAAAGTGGAATCCACTAATATTTGCAGTGCGTTTATACTTTGACAACTAAATATTTGGGGTTAAGCTTATTGTTATAGCTAGACTTTCTTATACGGGGGAAAAATATTCAGTTTGCTGCTTTAGCCCTGTATCTAAATACCCAGGCCAAGGCAGAGTAACTTATTTAACGCCCTCCTTGCACCCAACACCCAGTGCACATGCCACACCATCCCCACACACAGCCTGTACAAGTGCTTTATAGTGATGTAACACTGGATAATGTGTATCTTATGATTGTATTCTGTAAGCTTATAAGGGTATTATGATTTCAACAAATAAAGGTTAATTCATTGTATGATAATGAGTTATATCGTTTTATAATATACTTACTGTTTCAATACCTTGTGGTTTTCAATATCTTTGATTTGGTCACTCAATAGTAATATTCATTATTTGCTGTACTTCCAGTGGATCTAAATCTGTCCTGGTCACGAGGGGTTTCAAACCCATAAACTTCTGTGTCCCAGGAAGTAGCGCGTCTGATTGAGCTAATGGTGCTGTTGGACAGCTCTAATCTATTGTCTAGGATCTATTGATTCTAGTCTCTTGAGATTGCTTACTTGATTATCTGATTAGTCTAACCCTTTTTAGTTTATATATAAGTCTGACCCTTGAGCTTCCTCCTTGCCAGACTATTGAGCTTCCTGCCTCTAGTCTAGTTTATTGCTACCTTACTGTATATACTATTCTTGCTAATTTTTGCTACAAATTAAAATTTTATCCTGACCATGTTTCTACCTTTTACTACAAAATGTTGCTGCTCACCTGTTTTCCGAACTTGGATTGTTTCCTGACCCCATTTCTGCCTTATACTACAAACTGTTACCGCTTACTTGCCGCATATCTGTGTTCCGGACCTGAACTGTTACTTGACTACTCTGGCTATTATCACCTACCTACCAGATCGTTTCAGCCACTGGACTCCAAATCTGCTCCCAGAACTTGACAGCTGAATACAAAGGTGCAGGACTGATTACATTTACAGTGTGTGTATCAGAGCTCTATTTTGTAACAATCCATGCACCTGTGTGAGCCATAGAAATATATTATTAATTATATTTATTATTCATATTGGTTTTTCAATTAGTCTGTAAAATTAAATTGGCAAATTTTTTACTAAACTGTCTTTTTTTTTTAAAAAAGGAGCTTGACAACCCTTATATGATCGCTTATTGTATCGACATAACCAAATAACCATGGCAGCAACCAAATGACCAATAATTTCTAAGAAAAAAGCATCAACTTACATTATCTCAAAAGTAGAGATAACATCTCCTTTTTAAATGAGTAATCCATCATAGTCTGCTGGGCTAAACCTTGGCTTCACCTGTTTGGTGTGACAATAAAATATACATGTACAATAACTTTGACAAATCTTCTGGAAGTTCTTTATTCTTAAATTTCTGCTGATATGTCTCAGAGATGTGACTTAGAACTATGGAATATCTCTAGAGCTTGTATATTTTATGTCAAGTAGTGTTATTATTCCCTATGAGCAAGGTAATGAAATTTTCCAATGTAATGTAGATTCCAATTGAAATTCAGAATAGGAAATGGAAATGATGCTGCTGAGGCTGGATTCTTCATTCATTGCAATTGATTTGTCACTCTGACTTTCATGTACAAGTATCCCAATTTACCCTTATGTGTCCCTTCACAGTTCATTCTATAACAGTACCTTGCCCCAGAGATGAAGGAAACTCTGGATAATTTACCTATTGCTGTTTCTTTTTAGAAGGCCAGAGAAATATAGAGTAAAATCTTACTCACCATTGCTTGTGTTTTTCTTTATAATACGGATAGCTTTTTATTTTTAGCTAAATCATTGTGATGAAAATACACAGGAAGACTTTTTCAGAGGCAGCAGCTGAATAAATTTATATATGACAAATTTATTCTCCATAATTCCACATGACATACTTATTATTCACTTATACAATGTCTCTAAGCAGCAACAGACACTCAATGCATTTTAACTATATGATTTCTAAACAAAAAGACTGGGAACATCTAGTTTCTCTTTTTCAAATCATAAAAAAATAATAATAATGGTCTCATAATGTCATAATAATGTTACTTTAGCTATACAGAGTCATTCTCTATATTACTTGAAAGAAGAAAATGACACAGTCGAGTCACATTATTATGACCACCTCCTACTTTCAAAGTCGGTAGCCCATGAAGGAAGTGATGTGTCGTGGGCTGTCTTGGTGGGTATATAAGGTGTGCAATAGGCTGTCTGAACACATATCGCTTGTTATTGTCATGGGTAAAAGGGGTGATTTATCATAGTTGCAAAAAGGGATAATTATTGACTTTCGGGCCATGGGTGGCAGCATTTCTCAAACAGCGCAGTTTCACATTCTGCTGTCATGAAAGTGTATCGTGAGTGGACAAATGGCACCTTTGGAAATAACCGATGTGGAAACTGTGGAGCACCGCATGCTATTGATGTGAGAGGTGAACGTCGGCTACAAAGGTGCACGAGGGCCGAACGACACGCTACAGTGGAGCAGCTCACCGTGAAAATCAACCAGGGGGCTATGAACAAGACTGCGTATGGGGCTCTGAAGCAGACGGATGGTCACTGCTCCTATGCTAACAAAGGCGCATCGGGAAAAAAGGCTTCAATTTGCACGCCAGTATCGGAATTGGACCACCAATGATTGGCAAAGGGTTGTTTTCTCCGATGACTCACGTTTTCAACTTCATCGAACAGATGAATGTTGGCGTGTCAGGTGAGAAACATCAGAGAAAAAACTCAGTGCAACCACTGCTGGAAGAACATAAATGGTGGTGGCAGCGTTATAGTCTGCTGCATTTTTTCATGGCATTCTCTGAGCCCACTCATCCATGTGGAATGCACTCTGAACCAATTTGGCCATGAATCCATCGTTGCAGATCATGTCCACCCATACATGATGTTTGTGTACCCTGGGGCAGATAAAATCTTCCAGCAAGCGAATGCGACATGTCACATGGCTAGAAATGTCCGACAGTGGTTGGAAGAGCACAACCAAGACTTCCAAGTACTTCCCTGGCCCCCTAATTTACCAGACTTGATCCCCATTGAGCATCTAAGGAACAACCTCAATCGTCTTGTTCGCTTTATGGATCCTCCCCCATATACCTTCCAGTAAATGTGGGATGTACTGCAGTCAGCATGGCTCCAGATACCGGAGACAACCTACCAGCACCTTATAGAGTCACTCCAAGCCCGTCTAGCTGCTGTCCATGCTGCATACGGCGGTTACTCTGGATATTAGCTGGTGGCCATAACAATGTGACTCGACTGTGTAGATGGTTGTGGCACTGTTCAAATGTAAAGTAAATTATTAAATGAAGAATGATCCCGTGAAGATTTATCTAAGAATTTTTGTTGCTTAAAAACAATGTGTTTTAGAACTGAACTGGTGCCTTCCTCAGGTATAACACAATGTATGTAAATGTTTAAAAAAGAAAAAGCCTGGGAGACTTAGCATTTTACGGGGTGTTTACAAAATTAACGAATATGTGACACAATGCTTGAAAATACATAAATATCAAAGTATAAATACATAAAAGTATAAATAGTTAAAAGCACATTACTTACAGTACTTTGAAAAAAAACAAAAATATGGTCTGACACCTGTGCAGCTTCAGGTGTGGTACTCCACGCTTTTCATGCTGTTAAAGCATTTCCGACAGTACAATTCGTGATTTACTTGATTGAATGTGTTTTCACCCAATAGTACGCCAGCAGAACTATTAAGCCTCTTAATTTTCACCTAAACAATTATAGTTCTGATTTCAATAAGACGTTTTAAAGCATAGTATATCTAAACATTGCTTAGTTGAACATGGAAGTGACTTTTCTGGCTTAACCAAACCCCATTGAGTTCATTAAAGTAACTACGCCTAAAAGGTGTGATAACCTATGTAAGAGGAAAATCTACTGGATATATAAACTAAACAAATGAGTAACGAATGGCTTCAATGAGGTCACAGAAGCAATCATATAGGCATCTAAAGTAGACCCCCCCCCCCCACCTCCGGCTAACAGAGTCACACAATTTTTGGGGGAATTTTGCTGAGTCAACTCTCCGATTTCCATGACTAAATAAGCAATTTCAAATATTACTTACCCATTACAGATGTTCTAGTAGAAATGTTTTCCTGGCTGTCATTTATAATTCTCTATTCCCACAAACAACCTGAATGGTCTTAAGTCCTTTCCATCCTGCACATAGATTAGTCCCCTTTAACCCACCAGGGTTGTGCCACACTCACATCAAATCACACTCTACACATAATGTTTGTGGTCAGTCTATCAGTAAAATACTCTGAACCTCACTGGTTAATCTCAAGTAGTTACTGAAAACCCGGAGCAATAAGGAGGTCACATATACCACTTTTTGCTTTATTAAACAAGGGGTCATATTACACACCACCTTTCTTCAACTAACTGTATTTTTTTGCATTTTATAACTTCCAGACATCTGTTTATTCAATCCACCGATTCAGATATCGAGTAACTAATGACGATCTCATCTCTTGAACTAAGTTTGCCCTATGTCAGCCACCATAGCTTATTAATCACATTAACAACAGGAATGCCACAGGCAATGAGTAGATACTAGTATATACCTGGCTAGATAGATGCTCTTTAAACATCTTTTGCCTCACCCTGCGACTGTAACCTCGCCCACAGTTTAACTGTAACCTTGACAACCAAATTTATGGGAAATTGGTTTTAGACCCTTTTATTCTTTAATATTCATGTTTTTTTAAACATTGTGTCACATTTTAAAATACCCGCTAAAAAATGGTCCTACTAGAGGAACTGACCATTCGATCCTTTGAATACATAGATAACACACTATAATACTTCTGTATTGCGGTGTATTATGCATGTCAGTGTTATACTGCCAGGTATCTTTTTAGGCAGCTTATTAGGTACTTCCACACTCTGGGTCACACGATTCTCCTCAAAACATGGGTAAGTGCATTTGCTGGATTCATAGGGACACTTGCTATTTTCCTAGGAACACTAGTCTCCTTAGGCAAACGGTATCTTATTCCTTATAGATGTACCCTGTGTAGGAGTAAATTCGATTATTAATAAAAAGTGTATACTCTAATGTGACTTAATATTCTGTTTAATATTGGTACTTGTGACTCAGTCAAGGATCCATTTTTAGATTCTCTGTTTTTTGTAATTTTATGTATTTATTACTAATAAAGATGTGTAATTTTTTCATATGTGGATATATACGGACTCTTTTTCTCTAGTTTATTTTAGCTTATTAGGTACTGCCTCCTGAGCCCGCGCAATCCTTGCACAGTAATACTAAAGCATGGTGCGGGAACTACTTTTACCTGATCCCCATGATGTACTATTATGCCGCAGTGCAGTAGGGGTTAATATATCTAAGCTGACTTTGCTTCCCATAGCAGCCAATTAAGAGCATTTCATTTTACGAGAGTAGTTTGCAGTATAAAAGCTGCACTGTGATTGTTTGCTATGGGCAACAAGGCCAGATTTTCTGTTAGATATCTCTCAAGATGAGTTCCAGTTCATAAACGGTTTTCCTTTTGCAGGAATATCCTTTGGTTTTAACTTTGGACATCAGCAACTTTTTACCATTTCGGCAAATGGAAAAGCTTTCAGGATCATGAATGAAATTATAAAAGTCAGTGAATGGAGAATTATGTATGCAAGGGATACCCAAAGGTTGCTCCGCAAAAGGCTGTTTCCATGGAACCTGCTCAGGATTTCCGTGGCAGATTGCTTTAGCAAGCACTGAGGAGCTGTCACATTCATTTTACAAAGCAGTAAGGATGGTAGACTAATCCCAGTTAGCACTACCAGCTGCAGGGTCAGACTGGCTCAACAAAGGATCACCAAGTGAGCTCAAAATTTGACGCAATAATAGGCCCAAAAGGTCCAGTAGAAGACATCCCTATTTGGAGCCAATCACTTGTCACTAAGGTTTATTCGAATGGGTTGATTCATATATAACCTACAGAATATGATATTATCAATGATATGTCCTGTGTGTGTAATGATAACAATAAAGTTTACAATACATAATAAGTGGAAGTGCACATGTTCCGTATAAATGGATAGCAGGCCCTCAGAATCATTTCCTCTTGTGGGCCTAAGGAAAGCAGAAATATGGCAGTTAAAAAATTAGGTGATCACATTTAAACTATACATTAGACTTTATGTATTAAAACAAGAACTGGGGGTATTGCTCATAGCAAGCAATGTGTTTACTACTATTAGTTTTAGATTTGCTATGAAAAAGAATCTGGAATCTTATGTTACTGTGGTCAACACCCCCAGTTCTTCCCTCCACTAGTTTTCATACATGAGACCCAGTATTTTTGTTACTTCATTATCATTATTATATTATATCCTTTTAACCAATGACTCTTTTCTTGGATTCTCTAGATTTGAAAAAACAATGGTTGTTGAATGGGAGCCAATATGAATTATTAATTTGTATACAATGTGTAAAGGGGAATGAAAACTAGATTAAAGGGGTTTTCCAGGACTTTTATAATGATGGCCTATCCTTAGGAGAGACCATCAATATAAGATCGGTGGGTGTACGACTCTCAGCACCCCTGCCAATCAGCTCACTGAGGGGACCGCAGTGTTTGTTGCCGCGGCCTTTCCCAATATACAGGCACAGCACCGGACACTTCTATCGTGGCTGTGCCTGGGATTGCAGTTACGATCCCATTCAAGTGAATGGGTCTGAGCTGCAATACTATGCACAGCCGCTACAGAAGTGTATGACACTGTGCCTGGTAAACAATGAAGAGGCCGCAGTGGTGAATATCGCGGCCCCTTTAGTCAGCTGATCGGCAGGGGTACCGGGAGTTGTACACCCACCAATCTTATAAGAAGAATTGCTCATCTGCTTGTTTCTTTCAAGAAGAATATTGTTATATACAGATGTACTTTAATCAGAAAAGTGTGCATTGCTAATTCTGTATTTGGAAATGTATGAAAATCACCCTAAGAATATACAGGAATATTGGCCTTGAATTACAATAGCAGGTCCTGAAGATCTAAGAGTAACCACCTGACTACATTAGAGAAAGTCAATTGTACTTAATGGAGTTGTAGCTGAGTGCTTTACCACACAATATCAAAATCTATATGTGCCTACATGTATCAATTTAATACCGTTTTAAATACTTTAAAATCCTCTGTTGGCTTTTGACAGTAAATGCATGTGGAAACTGTATGACTTCATGGCTACCATAAGTAACATAATACATTGATATGCATTAAGGCAGCTCAATATAAAGGATTGCTAAATTTAAAATATAGGTCCTCCAATATAATAATACAAACCAATATGTCTTTAAAAGCTATTATGCCTACAAACTTTTGGTAGTCTGTCATTTCAAGATGCGTAAAGGGTGACTAAAATGTCTTACAATGGATTACTGCAAAAGCCTCCAATTTTACTTTTGTGACAAATGTTGGCTGAACTCACCAATTTAGATCAGCCAACAATCTCGTGTGTATGGCAAGCTTAACAGAAATGACATATTTATTAACCCCTTGAAGAACTATGAGTAACTGTATGCAGAGGCGTAGCTAGGTTCTCCTGCACCCTCGGCAAAGATTCAGTTTGGCGCCCCCCTCCTTCTTTCTCGACATCTCCTTTCCCCTTGCCATTTCTGCTTTCTCTACCAATCAATGAGGTGTAATTTTTTTCCACTTATTTTTTAATGTAACTCGAGCATAAAACCATTTGTAAATTTTACAAGCGATTATAGTTATATAAGGGAGTTAACATAACAATAAATTAAAAGAAAATAAATTAAAGAGGTCAGTGTGCCCAACTAAAACAGATTGTATAACTAAGACTAATGAGACTGTATGGTGACATAATGAACAGCCCCCTCTTGTAGATAGTGCCACACAGCCCCCCTCTAAATAGTGCCACACAGCCCCCCTTGTAGATAGTGACACACAGCCCCCACTGTAGATATTGCCAAACAGCACCACTAGTAGATATTGCCCTTGTAGATACTGCCAAAAACACACCCTGAAGATAGTGCCACACTCACACCCAACCGTAGATAGCACTATACCCACCTCCCTGTAGATACCGCCATTGGGGCTCCATCTAGGAGTGGAATCCCCAGCCAGAGCATTGCCGCTGCTCTGGCCAGGCATTCCTCTCCTGAAGGAGCCCCTGATGTCACTGTCCATATATGGACAGTGACATCAGGGTCTCCCTCTAGGAGTAGAATACCCGGCCAGAGTGTCGGCAACGCTCTGGCCAGGAATTCTACTCCATGCAGTTTTCCGCCCAGAATATACTCTGCTGAAAACTGCAGCACTTAGCCGGCCTTCTGGGGTGGCGTTTCATGCCAGGAAACCACTGCAGCCTGTGATTGGCTGCAGTGGTGGTCACATGGTATGAAGCGTCATCCCTGGAGGCCTGTCCTCTGATGTTATCCAGCCCAGCCTCCTGGGATGATGTTTCATCCCATGTGACCACCGCTACAGCCTGTGATTGGCTGCAGCAGTCACATGGGAGGAAACGTCATCCCAGGAGGCAGTGCTGGAGGAAGGAACACAGACTACTCTTTTTTTCAGAGTTGCGGTTTTTTTTTTCGGTGTGATCGCTGCGAACCCGCCGCAAAAAAACGCAACAACTGTTTTTTGTTGCGGGATTTACCTCCCTATTGAATTCAATGGGGAAAACCCACAACAAATAAGCAGCATTGTTGCAAATACAATTGACTTGCTGCGGAATAAAATTCTGCACCGCAGGTCAATTTCTGAGCGTTTTTTTTTGCTTAGTATTTGAGCAACGTGTGGGTGAGATTTGTTTTATCTCATCCACTTTGCTGCTACTGTATTTGCTGCAGATTTTCCGAAATTAATTCTGTTGCATAATAACCACAGCATTTATGCAACTTGTGAACTGACCCTAAGATTTCTCACATTAAAAACAACTTGATGTACAAGGACCTCCATGTTTCTCTCTGCTGTGTATAAGTGACATCATAGCAGCTAGTGTTCGCCTCTTCTGGATCTCAGCTCATGAAAAACCTGCAGTTAGATTTGGAGCCTTCAAAATGGGAAAACTAAAGAAAAATTTAGGATACAAGTCATATTTTGGTCAGAAATAGTGTTATTACTCATGTACAGACACACTGTGGCTTGTTCCGAAAAGTCCCCTGACAAAATAGTGAGTAAAGTTCCCTAGTGGTAAAAATAAAATAAAAAAATAAATAAAACCAAAACATAATTTTAAAAATAAAAATCATAAAAAAATCATAAAAAAATACAGATATTAGGAATACAGTAATTGGGTACCACCTAAACAATAAATGTAACAAGTAATTTAAAGTGTATGCAGAACAACATAAAAAAAAAATGAATGAGATACCAATAAGGCAACCCCCTGTCCTATATGGGGGAAATATGCAGCTGAATAAACTAACTGTAAAAACACCTGAGAAGAATAATAGTAACAGCCGTAGAACCTACTAGAAGTATCTGCACACAAGGCTACAATATGCAATATGACAACTTTATTGTATACAAAAATCACAAATCTTTTAAAATTGCTGGATTAAAAGGAAAGCCGCAATGGGCAGCAAGGACGTCAAGTCAAACCAGGCAATAATACAGAATCCATAAAAGGCTGACACTATTAGGCTGGGTTCACACGACCTATTTTCAGGCGTAATGGAGGCGTTTTACGCCTCGAATTACGCCTGAAAACACGGCTCCAATACGTCGGCAAACATCTGCCCATTCATTTCAATGGGTTTGCCGATGTACTGTGCCGACGACCTGTAATTTTACGTGTCGCTGTCAAAAGACGGTGCATAAAATAACAGCCTCGTCAAAAAAATGCAGGACACTTCTTGGGACGTAATTGGAGCCGTTTTTCATTGACTTCAATGAAGAACAGCTCCAAATTACGTCCGTAAAAGACGCCTCGCAAAATGGCAGTACATGCAATTACATCTGAAATTCAGGCGCTGTTTTCTCCTGAAAACAGCTCCGTAATTTCAGCCGTAATTGACGTTATCGTGTGCACATACCCTTACACACCAGTACATAAATAGTTAATAGCAATACATTAAAATACAAATGTATATGCCCCCACAACCATTTGCAAGTGCTGAGTAGAGTAAGGTGACGACAGACACCAAGGAGTTAAATGCAAGGGAATGGCAGTGAAATAAAGTACATATATGTATGTGCACCCAGCAACTTATGCTGAGCAGAGTAGGCTGGTAACAGACAATAATCACAAACCATAGCATGATATACCCATTGAATGTACTGAAGCTGAGACCGGTGTCCACTCCGACGCACCCTTTGGCTGTTGAAAAATACACAAGTAAAAAAAGTCACTAAAAATACATGTAAACAAAACAAAACTTCAAGCAGCAGCAGTAGCAGTAGCAGCTAGCCAATTTCTCCTTCTCTTTCTGTCTCTCTTTATATATACGTATATTTATGTATGCGTGAGAGTATATAACGTACTGCAAATAATGAAATAGAAAAAGGCAGAAATTATAGACAGTCATATGATGCCAGTGACATGGTCCACCACAAAATAGAAAACCTGTGCTCCATGACTGAACACTTTTTTCACAGACCTACTATTTATATTGTAAAATACTGTCTGGATATATTACCTTAGAAAAACCATAGAAAAGTCTTCTTTTTTTTTTACGTTTTTAAAGCAATGCGTATGTGTACTTTATTTAAGGTTGCTGATAAGTTGACCATAAAGCAGAAGTATCTCTATCAACACGCTCCTTGTTATACCACTAACAACATCCAGTGTATGATGCGAATACGCCTGGCTCTGAAAAGACTGATCGAGACCATTCCTGGCCCTGACATTTTCCTCAAGATATCTGAATTTCCATATATTTGAAAACCTAATATAAACAACAGAGACGGAATTTGCATTTTGGGCAGCAAGGAATGAAAAATGGAGGCTGTGTAATCTATTGCAGTTTTGAGAAGAGGAATGACAGTGGTAAAGTTGAGCGCACACAACGTCTTGTGGCAAACTCATTTCCTGGCAGAATATAGGGTTTCATCTGCTAGAACATTTAATAGGTATCAAAGAAAGATCACTCTCAGCCTCAGCTATAGATGGAGATCCCTCCTGTTTAGTTGCATTCATCCCCCGCTACCATTTTATTAAAACCTGTATATGCATTCTTAATACAATATGTATGACTTTCCCATAAACAAATATCTCAGTGTATTTTTGTATTCTAAAGATGTTTTAATGTTTTATTTATAATTCCATAGAAATATGAACACACAGCAACGGCTAAGTAAAAGTGCCGTTTATTCGTCCTTCTAAAAATTTAATATTACATTGATCTTGTTTTCATGTGGAGGATATGATGTAAATGGAAAAATGTATTTGACAGAAATTATATCTGAGAGCTGCATCTTGATGGCCTTTAAATAATACTGGGACAAAAATGCAAATGTGCTTAGAATGTAAAATGTTGTTGTTTTTTTTTTGGGGGGGGGGGAGGGGGGGGTTATAGTTACAAAATGGTAATATTAATAAATAAAATATAAAAACATGAAGTATGTATTCCCATCCATATTGTGTATGGTTCATTAAAGATATAAAATGAAAACAGCTTTTTGCCACATTATGGAAAAGGTAAAATTTGTTTCTTTTGGTTGTTTTTTGTTTGTTTGTTTTTGCACTTTTTGTCTTTCTCATTTAGCATTTATGTAATATTCCCTGATTGTTGCAATGCTATTTTGAAAAATATGTCTATACACAATGGAAGTAACAGAGATCCATCTAGACACAATAAAAATGTTTGCACAAATGCTGCAAATGTTTTACAGTGAAAGCAGAGATGTTTTCCATACAGGGGTTCAGAAAGCCGACATATGAGAAATTGTTTGCCAGAGTCGTCACACTCAGAAGTTGCTGTACCTCAATGGCCAGTGGTGATAGTAACAAGATACTAAAAATGTAGTGCTACTACCTTATTTTGATGTGTGTGACTACTAGATTTCCAGTATGAGGAAACTGAAAAAAAAAATTTGTATACATATTAGGCTCTGTACACTGCGTTTGAGCCCTATGTTTGGCGTTTACGCCGGAAAAGTCTTCAGGCATATACGCAAAACGTATCCATTTATCGAATGGAGGTCAAAAGAGTTTCCTTTTTGCTACCGCACGATGTACATTTTTTATCACGGGGGCCTATGGGCAACGTATAGCCCTGTATGCTTACAGTGGCATCATTCAGGGCCAGTGGCGTAACTACCGCTATAGCAGCCGTAGCGGCTGCTACAGGGCCCGCGGCATGAGGGGGCCCATGTCGCCCGCCGGCACGGGCTCCCACCATGGCCGGAGGTTCCGCTAGCTGTCGCTATGGCTGCTACAGTGCGACGCGACTGAACACTACGGCAGAGCAGGGAGGTATCTCCCCGCTCTGACATTAAAGGGTTTGTTCCTACATAAGACATGTATCCCCTATCCACTGGATAGGGGATACATGTGTGATCGCTGGCAGCGGTAGGGAGAACGGGGGACCAAAAGTCCCCTTAAGTTCTCCGTGAGAAACCTCGGACTTCCAGGGTCTGTGTCGGCAGCTTCGTAGAAATGAATGGAGCGCCGGTCGCGCTTGTGCGCATGCGTGACCAGCGCTCCTTTCATTTTTATTGAGCTGTGCAGACTCCGGAAGTCAGAGGTTAGTCATGGAGAACTTCGGGGGACTTTCGGTCCCCCGTTCTCCCTATCGCTGCCAGCGATCACACATGTATCCCCTATCCTGTGGATAGGGGATACATGTCTTTTGTAGGACACACTATAGGTCGGATTTTTTCGGGGGGTTGGGGCTGCATGGCGTTACCTACAGGGGGGGCTGTATGGCGTTACCTACAGGGGGCTGTATGGCGTTACCTACAGGGGGGCTGTATGGTGTTATCTACAGGGGGCGTTTGGTTCTGTATGGTGTTATCTACAGGGGGGGCTGTATGGCATTATCTACAGGGGGCTGTATGGCGTTATCTACAGAGGGGGCTGTATGGCGTTATCTACAGGGGGGCTATATGGTGTTATCAACAGGGGGGCTGTAAAAAAGGCACTATCTACAAGGGGGGGTTGTGTGACACCCAGGGGAGGGGGGCCCCCAGTCAAAAGTTTGCTATGGGGCCCAGTCTTTCCTAGTTACGCCCCTGTTCAGGGCCTTTCGTTAGAGGTGCAAGTCGGGCAATACTCCCAACATATTTTTTTTATTTTTTTTTAACAATAAATTTTTTATTCATTTTCATATAATTACAATTCCACATATGTCGTTCCAACGTAAGCTTTAAAAAGAAAGAGAGAGAGAAAAAAAAAAAAGAAAAAGAGGAAAAGAATAGCTAATCATGAAATCATAAACAATCATCAAATCATCAAATCATAACCATAAAGCCAGCATCGAGTTTTTAGTTCACATTATTTCAACTAGTTCACTAAACTTGGTTGAGAAAAAGGGCTAAGAATCCAATTACTCCAAATATTAGTGAATGTAGAAGAGGAAAAGTTGCCATATTCTATTATTTTTTCATACGCATAAGAAGTGTTGATTGATGAAAGCTGTTCCTGAAATGTAGGGGCACAGGCACTTTTCCAATGTCTGGTCAAGACTAATTTGGCCATAACCAAGATTTTACATGTCAATGGTCTGAATCTGGAAGGAACAACCTCCATGTGTAAGAAGAGCAACACGTGTTTCCAATATTTATTTATAGTGGTACAGTCCCACAGTGTATGTAACAAAGTACCCTTGTGTCCACAACCTCTCCAACAATCTGCTGAAGATTTAGGATACATCCGATGTAGTTTATCTGGGGTGTAATACCAGTGTAGGTTAGTTTTGATAGCTGCTTCTACGTGTGAACTACATTGTAAAGTCGAGTGGATACGTTTTAGTTGCTGTTAGCCATTGATCTTTCTCGAAGGTCATGCCTACATTTTTTTCCCAGGTCCTAATATTATGAGTTTTTCTGAATTCAGCATTAGTTTTTAAAATATTGTAAATACCTCTAAGATTTTTTTGTGGGTTTATCAAGCAGTCTAAATAACTTTAAATTACATACAGGGCGTAATTTGTCCCGGTCTCAAGCGAAGTGTCTGATTTGCAGATATTTATAGAAGTCACTGGTTGGTAATGAATAATTAGATGTAAAATATTCAAAAGAATTAAGTCGGTCTTGATTATATATGTGAGAGAGGGTGGTTATACCTCTGGTCTTCCAGTTTATTAAGTGTAGGTCAGGGATAGCCAATTCTAGTATATCAATAGGAAGGTATGATTTGAGAAGAGGAAGTTTGTCTATTGATTCCTGTTGCAAGTAAGACCAGCAGGCTAGAGCGACTGTCGTAAATGGAGAGATTTGGCTAGGGATTGGGAAGTTCCAAAATTCTAGAAAAAAAAAGTGCTTTCATACTAGAAGGGAAGATATACATGGATTCAATTTGAACCCAGTGTTTGAGGAGATTATCCTGCCAGCCCGAGCTAAAAAGTGCCACCAAGGTGGCAACATAATATCCGTATATTTCTTATTGAAGGCTCAAATATGATGTGAACAGAACCTTAACTTCCTGGATTTATGACTAAAGTTAGCCATACACATTATATTTACGTCGGCCAAACACTAATGTGTATGGAGGTCTCCCTACACTTCCATAATGGCAGATGGCAGGGAAAAAGGACAGTGCATGTTTAAGTTTAACATGCCACATACTTTATTATTGTGTGAGATAAGCCACTGCTTATTCCGTTTGCCCTATAGAAAAAACATAAATGCTCAGCCGAGTGTGCATGCTTATTGGGAAGTTGAGAGCAATAGCGGTTGGCTGAATGAGCATTCACACCTCACTCTTTAGGTTTTTAGCTAGAGTTAGTTTTTGCCAGCGCACAGGGCTGTTTTATTGAAAAGGAGGCCCTGGCCAACAAGCACAGTAGCCCCCCCCCCCCCATTCCGCTACTCATCTTTAGACATCTGTCCTCGCAATTTCAAATTTCATACATAAAATAATATATCTAAATAATACATCCGTACAGTATTCAACTGAAACTACCATACAGTAATAAAATAACACCACCATGCCTAAACAATACTCACATACAGTGTCCACATAACATTGCCATATACAATATATCAGTAGGGAGCAGGAGACAGAGCGGGCTGTGATTTAAGAGCTGCACTCTTTTCTCTATATTGGGTATACTGCTCAATGTAAATGAGTGCTCTGTAGGCTACAGTATGTTTCTCCACTCCACTGTTTGGTCAATACTAGTGGTCCTGTCCTCAGGGAACCCCAAGAAAATGGGGTCTCTGGGTAATTGCCTAATTTTCCACCCTCTAAAACTGGCCCTGGCTGTACAGTACCTATATATGTATGGGGCAGACCTATGCCCAAAAAAATGTCCTAGTGGCATATGCGTGGCAGGTTTACATCTTGAATTTTTATTTTACAGTACTGAAATGCATAGGCTACAAAGGCTTCAAAACAACAGGAAACCATAAAACAAAAACATATATGTTAAAGTATACTTTCAAGCATGACAATGGCAGAGGGATCAATTTAACATATCAGTAATCACTAGCCTTTGTTTGCACAGTATAAGTTGGGTCTGTCTGAAAAAAAAATTGTCACTTCCCCTTACAAAATGTTTTAAATAGAAATGACTGATCAAGTGTATGCCAATTGTATGCAACTCTATGTCAACTGTATATATATATACTGTATATATATATATATATATATATATATATATATATATATATTATAAATCTGCTTGACAAATCCTTATAAAAAATATATATATATATATATATATATATACTACCGTTCAAAAGTTTAGGGTCACTTAGAAATTTCCTTATTTTTGAAAGAAAAGCACAGTTTTTGTCAATGAAGATAACATTAAATGAATCAGAAATACACTCTATACATTGTTAATGTGCTAAATGACTACTCTAGCTGCAAACATCTGGTTTTTAATGCAATATCTACATAGGTGTATAGAGGCCCATTTCCAGCAACCATCACTCCAGTGTTCAAATGGTACATTGCGTTTGCTAACTGTGTTAGAAGGCTAATGGATGATTAGAAAACACTTGAAAACCCTTGTGCAATTATGTTAGCACCGCTGTAAACAGTTTTGCTGTTTAGAGGAGCTATAAAACTGACCTTCCTTTGAGCTAGTTGAGAATCTGGAGCATTACATTTGTGGGTTCGATTAAACTCTCAAAATGGCTAGAAAAAGAAAGCTTTCATGTGAAACTCGACAGTCTATTCTTGTTCTTAGAAATGAAGTCTATTCCATGCGAGAAATTGCCAAAAAACTGAAGATTTCCTACAACGGTGTGTACTACTCCCTTCAGAGGAAAGCACACACAGGCTCTAACCAGAGTAGAAAGAGAAGTGGGAGGCCCCGCTGCACAACTGAGCAACAAGACAAGTACATTAGAGTCTCTAGTTTGAGAAATAAACGCCTTACAGGTCCTCAACTGGCAACTTCATTAAATAATACCCGCAAAACGCCAGTGTCAACATCTACAGCGACTCCGGGATGCTGGCCTTCAGGGCAGAGTGGCAAAGAAAAGCCATATCTGAGACTGGCTAATAAAAGGAAAAGATTATTATGGGAAAAAGCACACAGACATTGGACAGAGGAAGATTGGAAAAAAGTGTTATGGACAGAAGAATCGAAGTTTGAGGTGTTTGGATCACACAGAGGAACATTTGTGAGATGCAGAACAACTGAAAAGATGATGGAAGAGTGCCTGACACCATCTGTCAAGCATGGTGGAGGTAATGTGATGGGGTTGCTTTGGTGCTGGTAAAGTGGGAGATTTGTACAAGCTAAAAGGGATTTTGAATAAGGAAGGCTATCACTCCATTTTGCAACGCCATGCCATACCCTGTGGACAGAGCTTGATTGGAGCCAATTTCATCCTACAACAGGACAATGACCCAAAGCACATCTCCAAATTATGCAAGAACTATTTAGGGAAGAAGCAGGCAGCTGGTATTCTATCTGTAATGGAGTGGCCAGCGCAGTCACCAGATCTCAACCCCATAGAGCTGTTGTGGGAGCAGCTTGACGGTATGGTACGCAAGAAGTGCCCATCAAGCCAATCCAACTTGTGGGAGGACCTTCTGGAAGAATGGGGTGAAATTTCTCCCGATTACGTCAGCAAATTAACAGCTAGAATGCCAAAGGTCTGCAATGCTGTAATTGCTGCAAATGGAGCATTCTTTGACGAAAGCAAAGTTTGAAGGAGAAAATTATTATTTCAAATAAAAATCATTATTTCTAACCTTCTCAATGTCTTGACTATATTTTCTAGTCATTTTGCAACTCATTTGATAAATATAAGTGTGAGTTTTCATGGAAAACACAAAATTGTCTGGGTGACCCCAAACTTTTGAACGGTAGTGTATATATATACAGGGTGGGCCATTTATATGGATACACCTAAATAAAATGGGAATGGTTAGTGATATTAACTTCCTGTTTGTGGCACATTAGTATATGGGAGGGGGGAAACTATTCAAGCTGGGTGTTGACCATGGCGGCCATTTTGAAGTCGGCCATTTTGTATCCAACTTTAGTTTTTTCAATGGGAAGAAGGTCATGTGACACATCCAACTTATCGAGAATTTCACAAGAAAAACAATGGTGTGCTTGGTTTTAACGTTACTTTATTCTTTCATGAGTTATTTACAAGCTTCTCTTTGTTTACAGCCATTGACATGTCGCAGAGGTTAACACGTGAGGAGCGGATAGAAATTGTGTTGATGTCTGGTGAACGCAGTACCCGGGTCAATGCAGCAGATTTCAACGCAAGACACCCTACGAGACCACCCATCTCCCATGCTACAGTTTGCAAACTGCTTGCCAAGTTTTGTGAAACTAGTTCAGTGTTGGATTTGCCCAAATGTGGACGCATGAAAACTGTCTCTAATGAAGAAACATCAGTGGCTGTCCTAGCTTCATTCAGCAAGAGCCCACAGCGTAGCACTCGCCGCATGTCACTGGAGAGTGGCATCAGTCGAACATCCCTTCAGCGGATATTAGCTACTCACAAATGGCACCCTTAAAAACTCCAGCTGCTGCAGCATCTCAACGAGGATGACCCAGATCGGCGCACTGAATTTGCAGAATGGGCAAAACAAAAATTGGAACGGGACCCTCAGTTTACACAGAAAATTTTGTTCAGTGATGAGGCAAACTTTTAAGTGAATGGTGAAGTTAACAAACAAAACCACCGCTATTGGTCTGACACTAACCCACATTGGATAGATCCCTCCAAGACTGTTGGAACACAAAAATTGATGGTATGGTGTGGTATATGGGGTACAATACGGATACTGGAAGCCTGTGCTAGCATTTCTTCTGCGGTGTTGCTATCAGTGTGTGAAGAGTGGGAGAAGAGGGTTGCATTGACAATCCAACACAATGGGCAGCACTTTGAACACATTTTATTAGTGGTCAGAAACTTGTAAATAACTCATGAAAGAATAAAGTAATGTTAAAACCAAGCACACCATTGTTTTTCTTGTGAAATTCTCGATAAGTTTGATGTGTCACATGACCCTCTTCTCATTGAAAAAATGAACGTTGGATACAAAATGTCCGACTTCAAAATGGCCACCATGGTCAACACCCAGCTTGAAAAGTTTCCCCCCTCCCATATACTAATGTGCCACAAACAGGAAGTTAATATCACCAACCATTCCCACTTTATTTAGGTGTATCCGTATAAATGGCCCACCCTGTATATATATATATATATATATATAAAGCTAATATACAAATCTTTAGCACTTGAGCTTTAAAGGCTATATATATATATATATATATATATATATATATACATACAGTGAAGGAAATAAGTATTTGATCCCTTGCTGATTTTGTAAGTTTGCCCACTGTCTTAGTCATGAACAGTCTTGAATTTTTAGGCTAGGTTAATTTTACCAGTGAGAGATAGATTATATATATAAAAAAAAGAAAAAACAGAAAATCACATAGTCAAAATTATATATATTTATTTGCATTGTGCACAGAGAAATAAGTATTTGATCCCCTACCAACCATTAAGAGTTCAGCCTCCTCCAGACCAGTTACACACTCCAAATCAACTTGGTGCCTGCATTAAAGACAGCTGTCTTAAATGGTCACCTGTATAAAAGACTCCTGTCCACAGACTCAATTAATCAGTCTGACTCTAACCTCTACAACATGGGCAAGACCAAAGAGCTTTCTAAGGATGTCAGGGACAAGATCATAGACCTGCACAAGGCTGGAATGGGCTACAAAACCATAAGTAAGACGCTGGGTGAGAAGGAGACAACTGTTGGTGCAATAGTAAGAAAATGGAAGACATACAAAACGACTGTCAATCGACATCGATCTGGGGCTCCATGCAAAATCTCACCTGGTGGGGTATCCTTGATCCTGAGGAAGGTGAGAGCTCAGCCGAAAACTACACAGAGGGAACTTGTTAATGATCTGAAGGCAGCTGGGCCACAGTCACCAAGAAAACCATTGGTAACACATTACGCCGTAATGGATTAAAATCCTGCAGTGCCCGCAAGGTCCCCCTGCTCAAGAAGGCACATGTACAGGCCCGTCTGAAGTTTGCAAATTAACATCTGGATGATTCTGAGAGTGATTGGGAGAAGGTGCTGTGGTCAGATGAGACTAAAATTGAGCTCTTTGGCATTAACTCAACTCGCCGTGTTTGGAGGAAGAGAAATGCTGCCTATGACCCAAAGAACACCGTCCCCACTGTCAAGCATGGAGGTGGAAACATTATATTTTGGGGGTGTTTCTCTGCTAAGGGCACAGGACTACTTCACAGCATCAATGGGAGAATGGATGGAGCCATGTACCGTCAAATCCTGAGTGACAACCTCCTTCCCTCCACCAGGACATTAAAAATGGCTCGTGGCTGGGTCTTCCAGCACGACAATGACCCGAAACATATAGCCAAGGCAACAAAGGAGTGGCTCAAAAAGAAGCACATTAAGGTCATGGAGTGGCCTAGCCAGTCTCCAGACCTTAATCCCATCGAAAACTTATGGAGGGAGCTGAAGATCCGAGTTGGCAAGCGACAGCCTCGAAATCTTAATGATTTACAGATGATCTGCAAAGAGGAGTGGGCCAAAATTCCATCTAACATGTGTGCAAACCTCATCATCAACTACAAAAAACGTCTGACTGCTGTGCTTGCGTGTGTTATGAAACTTTGTAAATACTTTTTATTAAAAATAATTTACTGTACTTCTTTTTAATGGATTCAGCTATTTCAGACAAATTTCCTACAGGCACATAAAGAAGCTAAACATTCAAAAATGTTATCTCTATGGACAAAAATTAGCAGTAAAACAGGTTGTAATAAAAACCTCCGTAACTTTTTCATGGCACTGTCGTGTAATGCATCTCTCCAAGTCACTTCCCTATATTTTTGCTACAGCTACTCTATTGAATAGTAAGTTATTTTATTGTGTTTGCCTAGATGGCACAAAACCGCAGTGAAAAAACAAGAAAAGAGTTGAAATGATGGTGGATGGCATACTAGTATTTTATAATACTGCTAGCAATTACAGTATATATCACAAATATTACAGTATATAGATACACAATCCAGACATTCAGCTGCCTGTCCACACTTGATTGCTAGAGGGGAGAATCTTACTTAAAAGCTGATAACTTAGTGTGGGATATACAGTAATTGTTTTTAATAAAGGTCCCATCAATCAGCACACCAAACATCAAAAAAATGGTGCCAATGAGGTAGGTGATCATGTATGTAAGGAGGGGCTATTAGCAGATAATCTCTGGAAGAGAAATCCAAAGTACTGAACTATAAAGAAAAAGTAGACAAATCCATGCCCATTGTAAATAGCTAATAGAAATGTAACTCTTATATTCCCATTTCATGGCCGAACCATTGTACAAAACTCCTGGTAAAACTGGTGTGGACTTAGTAAACCGGATCAGGTTACAAGTCAGTATGAAAGTGGCCGCACCAATGGTTTCCTTAAGGGTATGTTCACACGGCCTATTTACGGACGTAATTCGGGCGTTTTAACCCCCGAATTACGTCCGAAATTACGGCTTGAAAGTGTTGACAAACATCTGCGCGTAAATAGACGCCCGCGCCAAAGAAGTGTCATGTCACTTCTTCAGACGTAAATGGAGCCGTTTTCCATGGACTCCATGGAAAACCAGCTCCAGTTACGTCCGTAATGGACGCGGCGTTCAAGCGCCTGCACATGCCGTTACGGCTGAAATTACGGGGCTGTTTTCTCCTGGAAACAGCCCCGTAATTTCGGCCATTACGTACACTGCTGTGTGAACATACCCTAATAGTTTTTAAAGAAAAATACAGTGAAGAGGTGGCTTTATCCGGCACAACGTTTTAAAACACACAAAAAGTTGTGCAGCAAGGATCTGATGACATCTTTATCAGGGGGATCCCCACAGCCACCAGTGAAACTCCTCCTTGAAAGATGGGTAACATTAAAGGCCCTTTTACACAGGCCAATGATCGGGTGAACTGAACGAGCACTCATTATACAAACGCTCATTGCCGATCATTGATTTTGTAAACATGACAAAGATCAGTCGATGAATGAGCGAAAGCTCGTTCAATGGGCGATCCTATTTTTTTTAAGTGGCAAAAAAAAAATTGTTTTAGTCGGCAGCACATCTCGCTGTGTAAGCAAGGAAATGTGCTGCCGGCATGAAGCAAGTCCATGGATGCGAAAGATCGTAGCACGATCGTTCATCCCCATACTTAAGAATCATTGCTCCTTGTGGATGGAATAAACTGTATTGTCGATCGCGCTCATTAAAGGTGGTTTCACATGAGCGATATTTGCCCGTGTAAAACCACCTTTAACAATCGCGTTACCAATCAACAATAGACAATATGTTTTACCGTACACACTCGCCAGCTATCATTTCAATCGCTCAGAAACTAGCAATTTGTTATGCTAATTGGCCAGTGTAAACTAACTTAGTAGATTCTTAATGTTCCTTCCATACGGGTTTGAAAATGGTTTAGTGATATAAAAGTAAAAAATGGATTATGTTTAACGACTTTCCTCAATCACCGTCCTCTTTACTAAAACAATGGAAACAGATTTCAATGTCTTTTTTCTAACCTGTAATGCCCACACATCCATATATATTAATACTGAATACGAAACAGCAATAAAAGGACCTGTATTATCTAACAGGTTTACTGAACCATGATGTATAGTTATAAGATATGCTAGGTTGCAACCGTGGATGTGAATTGTTATTGTCGGCAATGTAACCATGTGTGAAGCACCTAATGATCCTAGCACCTCATTTTACAGGTTTTTTTTTGCAAGCTCTGGTTAACATCTATATTTATTTCCATTGTATAATGTCATAGATTTATTTACCATTACATCCACAAACTTTAATCTACAAACTAAAGGCTAACATTTTAACCTTGAACTTTCCATATTAATTTTCATTCCTTGTATCATTAAATCATTCTTCCATGATAATGCAATTTTTAAAAGCCTTTGAAAAGTTATCAACTGCTTTAGAGATGATTTATTGAATTGAACATTTACTATGCCAATCTGTAAACTTGAATCCGGAAATATTCTGTTTCAGTATTACTAGAAATTAGGTGCTTTTGCATAATGTTTTTTCCCCACTTTTTATTAATAATTTTTTGTTTTTTGTTGTGGTCATTTAAAGGGTAACTAAACTGTCAAAAAACTTCTGACATGTCAAAGTGACATGTCAGAAGTTTTGATCGGTGGGGGTCCGAGCACTGAGAACCCCACCGATCGCTAATACGAAGCGGTAAAATGGTAAGCGCTGATCGGCTTAGTTTCTGATCTGCTTTTCTCGGAAAGCTGAGCATTTGGTGTATGGGCTCAATAGAAAGTCTCGGTGCTCGGACTCTCACCGATCAAAACCTCTGACATATCACTATGACATGTCAGAAGTTTTTTGAAAGTTTAGTTAACCTTTAACCTATTCTTGCACAGTGTCTGGGTATGTCACCAGCCGGGCTGTATTCCCTCAGGAATATGTTACTCTTGCGACTCACGAAATGAATAGAATCTGTTGACTAAGGTCTTTTCATAACATTATTAACATTATTTTTACTTTTATTATTATAATAAAGATAATGCATTGGAATACCTCTCATGTACCCACGCCATCAGTATGCCATAAATTTACAGTACTGTGCATGAGGTACATTCCACCTGGTCAGTGCATGTATGGGGTGATGTCATAAGGAGTTAATATTCATTTAACAGTCTCAGAAACAGCACACAATGTTGCACTTACATTTTATGAAACTGACATTGGTTTCTGTCAGTTTCATTAAATATGTCACCCATTTTTTGTTCTGTTCCATCATAGGAGCAGAACAACGAAAATAACGGCAGTTACGGATCCATCGCATGGCGGACACCAATGGCGCCCCGACAAAACCTACTGACTTTAATGGGTTCCGTCGGGTTTCTGTCATGGTGTCTGAGGTTTTACCAGAAAAATAGCAAATTTTGGACCGGATCTGTGATGCAGGCCCCTAAAGGAGCCTTAATGGCAGATGAAGAGTGATGCAAAGTGATGCACTTTGGCATCAACTTAAGGCTCAGTACCAACCTATATTGTTTTAGCACATTAGTGTGCACATTGGAAAAAAGTAACAGTTCACAACTGATTTTTTATTGAATCCTTTCTTTCAAAGGGGTTGTCCACTTTGCCTCTCACAAAAAACTCCTCTTTCTCTGGCAGATCTGGCCATCCATGTATTATGTTTATACCACTCAAAATATCCACCCAGTTCTTCCTGGCTAGTCTAGTGGTACTTTACCATTACGGTGTTGGATTTCCTGTGATTGACCTCTGTCTATGCCTTTTCACTATCCTTGCCTGCCGCCTACCCTGACCTCTTGCTAGTGATCCTTGACAAACCTTTGCTTTCTGCCCTGGTCTTTGCTATACCTAACTCTGCATACTGTCTAGCGATTTTGTACTATGCCTGATTATCTGCATCTGGGGGTAGTGACCTGGGATTCCCCTGCAATAAAGTTCAGATCCCTTTATAGGAGTTAAAGTGTGAAAACCAGGGGTTCACTTAGACTCCGCTCCCCAGTTTAACCCCACATCAAATACTTTGGTGACAAAGTGGGTTCACAATACTCTCTGCAAACCCTGTGACAGATTCATATATTCATCTATGGGCCCTTAAAATTTTGCACCTGCCCCCCCTGCTTGTCGCTCGAATGTGCAGGCACCCATGGCATTGCCATTCTCAAAGACAACATAGCATTAAGACAATTTTCTGCTTATGATGATATACCTCTAAATACTGCAGTCATAGTCAAGTTACCAAATATTACCACAATCTTTGTACAGGGAACAAATATCACAATACTAATTATAAACAAAATCCAGTATACCAGGGCCAATATTATCAATGATACCACTAAACAAGGGACAAATAATATTGCCACACTATGACCACATATTACCTATAGAACACATAGTAATATAATTATACCACCATAATGTTACTGAATAAAATCACTATACAAAGACCAATATTACCACCATACAGTAACCATATAGTGGTAGATACCGATTCTTCATGGGCGCACTAAAGACTGTAAAAGTAAATACAATACAGTTTATCTAGTGACTAATAGCAGACACATCTGAGTGCTTTAGCTTGGATTTGTTTTTCTGTACTTATTATTTATTTTTTTATTTTTTAATATTCAATGATATCAGTATTAAGAGAATTTCAATCAATGCAGGTACAGAGTTATCATTTATGTTTCTGCGGCCCTGCGAGGTCTGCCTATGTGTTGAATTTGTCTTCTCTTAAGGCCTCATGCACACTTCCGGCACCGTGTGCACTCTGTGCTTCCGAGCGCCGAGCATGGTACTGTCCAGGGTGCTGAAAGAGTTAATGGGCTGCACTGATCGGCGGTAACTCTTTCAGCACCCTGGACAGTACCATGCTCGGCGCTCGTAAATTTTTTTTTTTATGAAATAAAAAAATAAAAAAATAAGTTCATACTTACTTTCCTCCTGTCCGGCCTCCTGCGATGACGTTTCATCCATGTCACCGCTGCAGCCAATCACAGGCTGTAGTGGCGGTCATGCACGTCAGGATGATGTCAGAAGGCCGGCCTCCAGGGATGACGCTTCATCGGATGTGACCGCCGCTGCAGCCAATCACAGGCTGCTGCGTCAGAAAGGAAGGTCGGACTGGAGGAAGAAGAGGGACTCGTCACCAAGACAACGACCGGGTACGTATGAACTGCTTTTTATTTTATTTTTAATCAGCAGCCTCTTTTCTCTATCAGTGATTGATAGAGACAAGTGGCTGCCGATTAGTATAATATTTCTGTAATGTATTTCTGCCCGCACGCCCGTTGCTAGGCAACGGCTCCGTCACACATGGATGGCACACGGATGCCTTCCATGTGCCTTCAGTTTTTTTGATGGCCCCATTGACTTGCATGGGCCTCACGGTCACGGCATCTCGGACCAAAGTAGGACATGCTCTACTTTGGATCGGAACGGAGCAACGGGACCGTCAAAAAAACTGAAGTGTGCATGGCCCCATTGAAATGAATGGGTCAGGGTGCAAGCCGTCAGAAAAACGGCTAGCACCCTGAAGAAAAACACTGAAGTGGGCATGAGGCCTAATTGTCATAACTGTTTGTTTTTCTAAAAAGTAATAAAAACAAAATTGAAAAAAAACAGTAAGGCTGGGTTCACACTGAGTTTTTTGCAGGAAGAGAATCTGCCTCAAAATTCAGTTTGGAATTTTGAGGCAGATTTTGCTCTGCCTGCACGCCGATTTTCGCGGCGTTTTTCGTCCGCAACCATTGAGCACAACTGACAAAAAACATCGCAAAATATGCTTTCTCTGCCTCCTATTGATGCCAATGGGAGGTCAGAGGCGTAAACACCCGAAGATAGGGCATGTCCCTTCTTTTTCTCACGAGCCGTTTTTCCGCTCGCAGGAAAAAACGCCTCCGCCTCCCATTGAAATCAATGGGAGCCATTTTCGGCCATTTTTTGCGGTTTCCGCATCAATAATCGTCTCTAAAAACTCTGTGTGAACTGACCCTAATAGTTCCCAGCACACAGTGGTAATGGCCCCCTTTGTGCCCCCATACAGTAGTAGTCCTCTTTTGGGCACCCATATATTAGAGAGGCCCTCATATAGTAGTCTGGCGCCACAATACAGTAGTTAGGCACCCAATATATTAGTTAAGTCACCCCCATATAGTAGTCAGGCCACCATATAGTAGTAAGGTGCCAATATTGTAGTTAGGTTCCCCCATACAGTAGTTATCTTTCTCCATATAGTAATTAGATGCCCCTATATAGTGGTTAGGCCCCTCTATAAAGTAATTAGGTGCCTCCATAAAGTGGTTAGGCCCCATATACTTATCAGGTGCCCCATATAGTAGTTACGCCCCAATCTAGTAATTAGGTGCCCTCATATAGTGGTTGGAACCAGTGGCGGATTAAGTGTACCATGGGCTCTGGGCTGTTGACACAACTTAGGCCCCCTCCTTCCCCCTTGCACGCAATTTAACCACCCCAAACCTGCTGACACAGTACCAGTCAGTGCCACTAACCTCATGGATACAGGTTTTAGCACTAGATACAGCTGCTTTGTATACAGCATATAAAGCAGCTGTATCTCAAAAAGTAAAAATCATTTTTAATAAAAAGTATTTAGAAAGTAGCCTAAACACACTGGTAAAACAACAAAAAACACTTTCAAAGGTATTCAAAGCCTACAAACCTGTGGTGGGTAGTGACAGGGCCGGCCTTAGGATAGATGGCACCCCGTGCAAAATTATCTTTTGGCGCCCCACACTCATAAAAAAAAAGTATAATGCCCCCCCACAGTATAATGCCCCTTTAGTTCCCCAATACAGTATAATAATAATATATTATAACCCGTTCAAGGACACAGTATTTTGTCCTCTAATTGTGCCTACACAGTATTATGCCCCCTAAGTGCCACACACAGTATATTGCCCAAACACACCAAACACACTGATACAATGTTTTATTAAAGAAAAAAATAAATAATAATAATGGAATACCTCTCTTTAAAGTGTAACTAAACTTTTAAAAAACTTTTGACATGTCATATTGTTATGTTAAAACTTTTAATCGGTGGGGGTTCCGAGAACTGAGACCCCACCGATCGCTAAAGTGAAGTGGCGGAAGCGCACAATTGAATGCGCCGCTTCGTTTCTGATCGGCATTCCCCTGAGTGAAGTACTTCCGTACACCGCTTGCTCGGCTTTCCGAGAAAAGCAGATCAGAAACAAAGAGACACAGCGGTCACCTGAGCGCTTCTGCCACTTTGTTTTATTGATCCATGGGGGTCTCAGTGCTCGGACCCCCACCATTCTAAACTTCGGACATTTCACTATGACATGTCAGAAGTTTTGTAGAAGTTTAGAAACACTTTAAAGGGGTTTTCCCATGAGGGACATTTATGACATATCCTGTGGATACTGTCAAATAGATGTGAGTCCCTCCTCTGGGACCCGCACCTATCTCTAGAACTGGGCCCCCTAAACCCCGTTCTACCTCTTTCTGCTCTCGCTACCTCTGAGGAAGAGGGGATTATGCTAAAAGGGGGGGGTCTAACCATATAAGTGACTGCAGAGGACTCTATGAAGGGGGGAATAATCCCCCCACCCCCCATAGAGCCCTCAGAATTTATTATACAGAGGGGGGGTTGAGCGTTTGACTGCTAAGTGCTCTATGGGGGGATATTATTATCCCCCATAGAGTCCACTGCAGTGAGTCAGATGGACCCCACCTTGCTATATAATTAATCCCTCCCTAGCGTCGGCCGATCAGTTTAAAGTTGGCTGTGGCAGGAGGCGAGTACCACACTAACCTCACCGCATGACCACCGCCCTGCTTCCCTGTTCCTCTCTGGTGGTGTGTGCATTTTCAAAGGGGCATGTTCTAACTTCTACCCCTAGCAGATGTGTCAAATTGTGACGCACGTCTGCTAGCCCTATCCTGCCCCTGCAAATGTTGTCCCTCCCCTAGGGACGGTTCTAACTTTCCTGCTGCCTGAGGTGAAAATTTAAATGGCGCCCCTAGATTCTGATTGACATCCCCATTGCAGTTCTACATCACTAGCAGCCTCCTCCAACTCTTGCAGATGCGCCGTTGCCTTGAATTGGCATGAGCGGTGCAGCCGGGCAGAGTAACTGACTGGTAATGATATATAAGGGTATGTTCACACGAGGGCGTCCGTAACGGATGAAATTACGGGGATGTTTCAGCCTGAAAACATCCCCGTAATTTCAGCCGTAACGGCATGTGCAGGCGCTTGAACGCTGCGTAAAATACGGACGTAATTGGCGCTGCTATTCATTGGAGTCAATGAATAACGGCTCCAATTACACCCAAAGAAGTGACAGGTCACTTCTTTGACGCGGGCGTCTATTTACGCGCCGTCATTTGACAGCGGCGCGTAAATTACGCCTCGTGTGAACAGACAAACATCTGCCCATTGCTTTCAATGGGCAGATGTTTGTCAGCGCTATTGAGGCGCTATTTTCGGACGTAATTCGGGGCAAAAACGCCCGAATTACGTCCGTAAATAGGCCGTGTGAACATACCCTAACAGTCAAGGGGATGTCAGTCAAGCATGGAAAGGTGGTTTTGGAGTCAGGACTATGTGACTCTTCAGGATAGTGGCACTGCCTCAAGACCCTTTAATGAGTAATTAGCATATAGTGTGCACCGTTTAAAAAAGTTGATTTTATAGATTTTGCTTCATCTGAGAAAAACATACAGGGGAATATATGGAAATATTGTCAGGTCATGTATAACCGCATGGTGGCAGCTCAAGGGGTTAAAACTACCTGACAGGTTCCCATTTAATATACAATTAATTGAAAAACACTCCATCTGCCCTGCAATTTTGTTATTATAAATATATCCTATATAATTACAGCTCCAGAACCAAGCTCTGACATATATACAGTATCACAACCAAGCTCAGTACATAAATACAACACCAGAACCAAGCTCATTACATATATACAGTACCAGAACAAAGCTCAGTACATAAATATACACACAGCACCAGAACAAAGCTCAGTACATAAATACAGCACCAGAACAAAGCTCAGTACATATATACAACTGCAGAACAAAGCTCAGTACATATATACAGCACCAGAACAAAGCTCAGTACATAAATACAGCACCAGAACAAAGCTCAGTACATATATACAGCTCCAGAACAAAGCTCAGTAAATATATACAGCACCGGAACCAAGCTCAGTACATATATTCAGCCCCAGAACTAACCTCAGTACATAAATACAGCACCAGAACCAAGCTCCGTACATAAATTCAACACCAGAACCAAGCTCAGTACATAAATTCAAAACCAGAACAAAGCTCATATAGATATACAACAGATATACAACAGCAGAACCAAGCTAAGTACATAAATACAGCACCAGCACAAATGCAGCTCAATTTAGTGCAACCCCTGCCCTATAGGTTTGTACAGGTAAAACTGAAAACTCCCAGCATGACCCGAACAATGGTAAAGGTATGCTGGGAGTTGCTGTCCCCACAAAAAAACTATCATACCACCCATCATCTCGCTGCAGATCACAGAGTGACTGCATTAATGATTAGAGGCAGAATAAACATTTACATTAAGTGACTAACCGGTGACTTCATCTCAGATTTTAGTTGTTATTTTTCTCTTTCCTCTCCATCCGGTCAAGACCTCTATGATGGCTTCTCCCGGCCACGACCCATTTCTGCTGTTTGCCGCTCACCCAGACAATTTTGTGTTTTCCATGAAAACTCACACTTATATTTATCAAATGAGTTGCAAAATGACTAGAAAATATAGTCAAGACATTGACAAGGTTAGAAATAATGATTTTTATTTCAAATAATAATTTTCTCCTTCAAACTTTGCTTTCGTCAAAGAATGCTCCATTTGCAGCAATTACAGCATTGCAGACCTTTGGCATTCTAGCTGTTAATTTGCTGAGGTAATCGGGAGAATTTTCATCCCATGCTTCCAGAAGCCCCTCCCACAAGTTGGATTGGCTTGATGAGCACTTCTTGCGTACCATACGGTCAAGCTGCTCCCACAACAGCTCTATGATGTTGAGATCTGGTGACTGCGCTGGCCACTCCATTACAGATAGAATACCAGCTGCCTACTTCTTCCCTAAATAGCTCTTGCATAATTTGGAGGTGTGCTTTGGGTCATTGTTCTGTTGTAGGATGAAATTGGCTCCAATCAAGCGCTGTCCACAGGGTATGGCATGGCGTTGCAAAGTGGAGTGATAGCCTTCCTTATTCAAAATCCCTTTTACCTTGTACAAATCTCCCACTTTACTAGCACCAAAGCAACCCCAGACCATCATATTACCTCCACCATGCTTGACAGATGGCGTCAGGCACTCTTCCTGCATCTTTTCAGTTGTCGTGCGTCTCACAAATGATCTTCTGTGTGATCCAAACACCTCAAACTTCGATTCGTCTGTCCATAACACTTTTTTCCAATCTTCCTCTGTCCAATGTCTGTGTGCTTTTGCCCATATTAATCTTTTCCTTTTATTAGCCAGTCTCAGATATGGCTTTTTCTTTGCCACTCTGCCCTGAAGGCAAGCATCCCGGAGTCACCTCTACACTGTAGCCTGTTTGTGCTGTCCTCTGAAGGGAGTAGTACACACCGTTGTAGGAAATCTTCAGTTTCTTGGCAATTTCTCGTATGGAATAGCCTTTATTTCTAAGAACAGGAATAGACTGTCGAGTTTCACATGAGAGCTCTCTTTTTCTAGCCATTTTGAGAGTTTAATCGAACCCACAAATGTAATGCTCCAGATTCTCAACTAGCTCAAAGGAAGGTCAGTTTTATAGCTCCTCTAAGCAGCAAAACTGTTTATAGCGGTGCTAACATAATTGCACAAGGGTTTTCAAGTGTTTTCTAATCATGCATTAGCCTTATAACACAGTTAGCAAACACAATGTACAATTAGAACACTGGAGTGATGGTTGCTGATAATGGGCCTCTATACACCTATGTAGATATTGCATTAAAAACCAGACGTTTGCAGCTAGAATAGTCATTTAGCACATTAACAATGTATAGAGTGTATTTCTGATTAATTTAATGTTATCTTCATTGAAAAAAACTGTGCTTTTCTTGCAAAAATAAGGAAATTTCTAATTGACCCTAAACTTTTGAACGGTAGTGTAATAGTTCCATACATTTCAGCTCTAATTATAATAGCACCATATACTGTGTCCCTGATTATAATAGTACCATTCACTGTGTCCCTGATTATAATAGCACCATACACTGTGTCCCTGATTATAATAGTGCCATACACTGCACCTCTAATTATAATAGCACTATACACTGTGTCCCTGATTATAATAGCACCAATCACTGTCACTGATTGTAATAGCACCATACACTGTGTGCCACACACACACACACACACACACACACACAGTGCTCCCTGTTGATAGTGCCCCCTGTAGATTGTGCCCCCATAGATTCCCCTGTAGATATTGCCCCCTGTAGATAGTGCCCCCATAGAGCCCACGGTAGATAGTGCCCCACATATAGCCACCCTGTAGATAGCGCTCTACCTATAGCCCCCTGTAAATAGCGCTTTACATATAGCGCTCCCTGTATATAGTGCCCTAAATGTAGTCCCCCTGTAGATTGTGTCCCACATAAAGCCTCCCCTGTAGATTGTGCCCCACATGTAGCCCCCTGTAGATAGCACTCTACATATAGCGCCCCCTGTATATAATCACCTTGATCCCGTTCCCACGCCATCCTGTGTCAATGCAGGCCTGCTCTCTTCTTAGCAGGTCTGCTGGGTTGAATGATGCAAGAGGCGCGATGACGTCGCGCTGTTTGCATAGTTGAAAGGCGCTGATTGGCAGGGCAGAATGACTTGCCCCGTCAATAAGTGCCCTTCAACAACGGAAGCCATCGCGCCGCTAGTGTCGTTGATTGGCAGGGCAGGTACAATTAAGGTTGGCAGGTCGCAGGTACAATTAATACAGGAGGGGGTGGCCGTGGCTGGTTTCAGTAGCGCTGCCACCCCCTCAGAGAGGCTAGCGCGCTGTAATGCTGATTTTTTTAAACTATGTGCCGTTTGGGTGGCCACAGGCCCCCTGGGAGCCGTGTGCCCCGAGTGGCCGCTCGAACCGCCCATATGATGATCCGCTACTGGTTAGAACCCCCTTTTTATTAATTAGTAATTAGGTGCCCATGTATAGTGGTTAGATGCCACTACATTAATAGTTCCCCTTTGAACCAATGAAAATAATAAAAGAAAAATAAGCTCACTTAACCCGGCTCCTGCGATGAGCTGCTGGGTCTTCTGCCTGCTGCCTGGTGTACGCGATGTGAAGCAGTAACGTCATTGCGCCTCCTTTGCCGGGATGTAAGACTGATAACCTCATCATCCTACCAAACCTACCAAACCCTTCGGTCGCAGTCACACCACCAGCGGCCATGACCGTCAGGACTTAATGTACATCGTGTTATGTGCCAAACCAGACAGCCAGTGCCCCTGGAGAGTGCAGGCCAGGCATCAGCTGCTACAGCGGTAGTGTCACGGTTTGTAGGTATGTGGACCCACTAGGCCGCAAAGCCGTAGCAGGAAAGCAGCTTGCCAAACAACAGGGAACACCAGAAATACAAAGTCCCGTACAAGGGTACCTGAATAGTCCAGACAGTGGCCGCAGCTCTGGCACGGATGGAGGTGGGTGCAGCAGGTAACGCCAGATGTGGCGGATGACAGCAGGTGCAGCAGGTTGTGCCAGACGTGGGGAATCCCTCAGGTCATGGCAGATGACACAGGACGTGGCGGATGACACAGGTGCAACAGGTTGCGCCAGACGTGGCGAATCCCTGTGGACGTGGCAGATGACACAGGACATGGCGGGTGACACAGGTGCAGTAGACACGACTCCAACTAGTAGGCACAGCAACAAGAACACAGCACGGGATACAGGAATGGGAAACAGGGCACGGGTAACAACTGGAACGGGAAACACTAAGAGACCATTTGCAAGACGGACTTGGGGTATACTAACAAAGCCGAAGCAAGGATCAGACGGGCTGGGGCCTTCTTATAGTCCAGGAAATCATGTGTGTTGATGATGATGATTTCCTACATGTGCGCGCTGGCCCTTTAAGAGCGGGCACGAGCGCACGCGCGCACCCTACGGGGAAACAGCAGACCGGAGCGGAAGTGGGCGCTGGCGTCCCCTGGGAAGTTGATGGGGACCAGCGCTCACAGATCCATGGCTGCGGGCGTCAGGAGGTGACTGTACCCGACGGCCCCCGGTCTTGGACGCTACAGGTAGTTCCACCAGTGGGTTAATCTATTTTCATTCCACTCATAAAAGAAAAGAGCTAAAGCATAGATCTTGATATTTCATTAATGCCTTGAATCTGAACTTTTAAATAATACCAATTGATGTACAATATTCTGGTACGAGCACTCATTTAAAGTTGGGGAGCGCAATAGTAAGTTTACTTTTTGTTTTTGTTCACTGTAAGGCGAAATTCACACGAACGTGTGCGTTTTGTGCGCATTACAGCTCCATGTGGCATCAGTATTTGGTGCTTGGCTTCGTGATTTACACGCATATGGCATCCTTATGACACGCGGTTTCGATGCTTAGAAACTGCAATGAATATGGTGCTTTTTTTTCCCCCTTCATTCATTTAACAACTGTAGCGCGAATCACGCATGACACATGGAAGTGCTGCCATGTGCTGTGCGCGATTTTCACGCACCCATTGACTTCAACGGGTGCGTGATGCGCGAAAAACGCTCCAGTATAGGACATGTCGTGAGTTTTACGCAGCGGACACACGCTGCGTGAAAATCACGGAATGCCTGAACGGCCCCATTGACTTACATAGGTCCGTGCGACGCGTGTGATTTTCAAGCGCGTATCACGGACGTTAAATACGCTCTTGCAAATAAGGCCTTAGGCCGGATTCACACAAGCGTGAGTTTTGCGAGCGCAAAAAATGCAGCGTTTTGCACGTGCAAATGATCCGTGTGTCATCAGCATATGGTGCGCGGCTGCGTGATTTTCGCGCAGCCGTCATCATAATGACACTCTGGTTTTCTATTTACAAACAGACAAGCACGTGGTGCTTTTCTGTTTTCATTCATAGTTTTTACTACTGTAGCGTGCATCACGCGCGCCACACGGAAGTGCTTCCGTGTGCCGTGCGCAGTTTTCACGCACCCATTGACTTCAATGGGTGCGTGATGCGCGAAAAACAGGCAAATATAGGACATGTCGTGAGTTTTACGCAGCGGACATACGCTGCGTGAAAATCACAGACTGTCTGAACGGCCCCATTGACTAACATAGGTCCGTGCGACGCGTGTGAAAATTACGTGCGTAGCACAGACGTATTATACGTTTGTCTGAATAAGCCCTTAGAGCGGGGTTAGAAGACGGAAAACTGCAAGTGAGTTCTAGAAGAAAAATCATAGCCTCTTAATATCATCTCTCCTCTGTACAGCCTTCCAGTGACCCCAGCGGGTTGATACAGGAACTTTTCTTCATGTTATCCCTTTTCCTTACCAATAAGAGAGGATATGTACTCACAATGTGTCACATTAATGGGGAGATTTTTTCCTACTACAGAGGTGATAAGATGAGCAGTTACCAAATCACCCATGAGTCTAATCAGACCATTTGTAGATTTGTTTACTCAAATGGTTACCGCCATCTGGATCGCAAAGATTTTTTGTCTCAAGTTTTTATGATCTTGTGAACATATAGTATATGTACGTAGACTTAGATATTTATGAACTCTGCACATCTTGAACTTTAATTTTAGGAGTTTGGCGTCTCATTTCTGTTTGGGTTAGACTTTTCTCCACAAACATTACTTTTTATGATTTTTCTACACAGTAGTAAGCTTTGATGCAAAATTAAACAAAGGAGCCTATGAGTGTAAAGTGCTCGGTGGCATTTTTTTTAAGGTGTCTACTTTCACCGAATATATGGGCATGGAGGTATAATATTTTTGTTCATTTTATAATTCAGGCTTTATTTGTGCATGTCAAAAGTGTGAAAATTGTCATGGCAATACAAAACACAACATGACCTCATGTGAAATACACAAAAAAAAAATCAAACATAATATATCGCGTTTGAGTGCAGCATTATACAAAAATGTTTTATGTAACCTTCTCATTATCAAACATTGTGGAGGTGGTCTTTACTTGAACAGAGGTTTAAAATGAGGATAGAATAGGCTCAAAGTTATTCCGGTTATGGCTCAGATGGGTAAATTGCTATATTTTTTTCTCTCCTAGCTGGTCCGTCATATGCAGGGTGGAAAGTATTGTATTTATCACCTGTCAGGGCTTGGCAGAACTGAGTTACGTGGAGCAGGACAGCATAAAATTATCATACACAAGCATGAAATTACAAAATCGTTCGGAACTGAACAACAAAATTATTTCATTTCAGATGGAGGCTATTCTATTTTTTAGCCTTGACATGTAGGCTGCCAAAGTTTGAATTGAAATGAAGTGCGATGTGTATAGAATATAGACAGCAATAACAAGGGAAGACATGTAAACTATCCATGCAAATACGGTATATTAATGGATATGCAGGTGTATAAGTGAATGTTACACTTGATGCCTCCAAACGAAGTGTAATTTCTACAATATGTACACTGTAGCATAACATAAACATACAAAGTAAGCTGTTATAACACTGATAGTTTACAGAATAAAATATTTCACCAGCTTTCAATGACTTTGATTATGTTTGTATTTTATACATTTTTTATTTAGCAATTTTTGCTCACTATTGGTTAAACCATGAAAAAGATATGAGGAAATATGAAGAAACTTAAGGATTATGAACACATGCTAAATGAATTAGAAAAACTTGCTTAGTCTCTACTCACACTCACATTAATACAGCATTGTACTCGGCACATATGACATAAAAATAAAAACCGAACATAAAAAAAACTCTGACACATGCCACTGTATGACGTAAAGTTGTATATGTTGCCTATAGGCTCCCGTTAAATAAAATGTAATGTGCGGTATAGGTTTCTTTGCATGATGCCTCAAAGCATATTTGACTACACCTTTCAATACAAATAAAAAAGGCATGCTGACACATAACACACAACTTGGGTCAAAAAGGAAACTTTTTTGCCCTACATCAGGTCAATAAGAGTCTATGGATGCGTTCGGCACATGCAAAAAAAAGTAGACATAAAACTATGTGTGAACATATGCTTGATGAAATTTTGCCATTCATTTTGACTTTTTATGCACATATTTTTCTTTCCAATTGTTTATAAACAAAGTTAGTAGAAACTGTACAGGGTCAGAATTCGGGAGTGAGCAAACTGGACAGTTGCCCTGGGCTACTGATCCATAGGTTGTTACAGAGTGCAGCTAATGCATTGCTAGTAACGTTGAGCGGAGGGTGGGTGTGTATACAGGAGCTGAGGGGAAGGAAGGGTATTATGGGACTTGTAGTATTCATAGCACTCTGAAACTGGAAGTTTCAGAAAGGCAATAACATTACACTGGAGCGCGATGAGTAATATGATTTTGCACAGGCAGTGTGGATTTAGTAATGTGTAATGCTAATTACATGTATTTGTGCCTTTTTTTTATTGTTTTTATGCTACCTGGATTTGCCTTTTAAATCAATAGAGAAAATCATCACTAAATTTCTACACTCTGTATGCTGTGATTTCAAAGAATGTCAACATGCTTTAAAATGGTCTACATTTGTAATAAATTAGTGTGAATGGAATATCAGTTTTTTTCAACCATCTATGCTGCTGAAAGCCCTGTGTGTACCAAGCTCAACTAGTAGGTTTACCTGCAATCCCCAAAAAACTATAGATAACTCATGTGATATCAAAGGTAGAAACTGTTTTTTCATTCACACATGGCAGACATGAGTTTGGCAGTACAGCTAACAGTATCTATTAGTTCCCTACATTAAAGGGGTTATGTGGGGACCGAAAGGTATTAGCGGTGTACTCACTGCAGTGAGTAAACTCGCTATTATACATTCCGGTGGGGGACCAGAAGTTTAGTGGCACAGTCTTTCTTCATGATGACACGACTCATCGTCATCTGACCAGGCCGGTGCCCGCTGTACTCTATGTAATTGCTGTACTACTGCTACAGTGAGTACATGGAGTACAGCGGGCCGGTCACATGACGAAGAGTTGTGTCGTCATCAAGGCACACTGTGCAACTAGAATTCCGGTTCCCCGCCAGCGTTATAAAAATCTATTAAAATCTCATAAACAGCTCGCCGGGGAACCGGAATGTATATTAGCCAGTGTGTACGCTGCTAATACTTTTCGTTCCCCACATAACCCCTTAAGGTTTCTACCAAGTATTGCATAGCTCCCAATGATTTTTGGTGCTTCATATAGTGTTAGCCACAGTGCCCCATAACATAGATTCCATATCCAGAATCCCACAAGACCCCACAAATAACGTGAGAGCTACAGCTCCTCGATACGATGACAGACACCCCCTAATATAATTTTGACATCCAATGCCCTCCAATAAACAGTGACAGCCCCATACAGAAAATCAGCCACAGTCACCTTACATATACAATGTCAGCCACAGCCTTCACATATTCTTTCTGTGAATGATGCTCCTATCTGCTGGCTACATTAGATATGTGCCCTCTAGATGGAATATGATGATGGATGCACTGATCGAAACCTGATGGTCCTCCTAGGGGGAGACAAGCAGATCAGTGTCTAAAATTTGGGATTGTCCTGCTAATTGTGGGTCACTTAGGTTCTTTGTTATTTTTTTAACTATAAACCTCTTGAATATCTCACAAATTAGATTTTCATTTATGCCAAAAGATGTTGAATCAATAAGGTGACTTTACTTTTGTGTAAATGTTATGACTAAAAAAAAAACAAAGCTCTATTTTAAATCATAGTACGAGTAACACTAATGTGCTACAATGAATATTAATGAAAGGGCTATTATGTGCATGAGCTGATCTTCAACATTCAATGCCTGCAATAAACGCAGATATAAACAGCTTTGATTTCCTCTTAAATGTCATGACAATGCTTATCAGCCTAAACCATTAACGTGTCCTTAATCTTCATTAGCGTTGATCTGGTGTTCCACACACAGTTCTCTAGCGTTAAGTTAGTCATGTGAGGAAGGAAGATCACCTAACAGGGATTTCACTTTAAGTTACAATCAGTAAGTGACAAAGATGCTCATTTAGAATTAAGTGTATTTACTACTGTAATGAGAACTTTGCAAAATGTAAAAAAAAAATTTTTCTTAAACTACAAATCATTTCCATGAATCTGAAAGAAAGCCAAACATCTGCATTCGTTGGATGAATTGCATAGCTACATAGTAAGATTGAATAAAGATATGCATCAACCAGTGTATTGTAACACTTCTTTTATACTGACTGCTGATGTCATAATATGTATTGTTCCTGTTACATTCCACACAAATTTTGAAAAAAAACATTGAAAATAAAAAAGATAATCATCCATATAGTTCAACATATAAAATGATCCTGTAGTGTTAATCACCTATGAGGAAGTTGCCAATGAAATAAATTTTAGGGAGAAAAAAACACTTCTAAATAAATCTCTGAAGGAATCAGTCGTTTCAGAAATCTAGCACAAATATGCTGTAATATTATGTCTTTCGAGAAAGACATACAGACTAGAGATAAGGGAATAGATAGTACATGCATCAAATTTCTTACGAATTTAGCAAATCCGAAACTTATGAGGTTCGTCCCGCAATATCGCTCAAAATTGCGGCCACCATTTTACAAATCAGAAGAAGACAAGAAGACAGAGAAGAACGACCACAAGACCTTGGGCGGCGGCACCAAAATGCCTTGCAAGGAGCCGTCCCTCTAGCATAGTGAATCAAGAGGGATATACACCGTGTTCCAAATTATTATGCACATTGGATTTAAGTGTCATAAACATTTAATTATTTGTTTTTCAATTAAACTCATGGATGGTATTGTGTCTTAGGGCTCTTTGGATCATTGTAATCAATCTCAGACACCTGTGATAATGAATTAGTTTGCCAGGTGTGCCCAATCAAAGGAAAACTACTTAAGAAGGACGTTCCACATTATTAAGCAGGCTACAGGTTTCAAGCAATATGGGAAAGAAAAAGGATCTCTCTGCTGCCGAAAAGCGCGAAATGGTGCAATACCTTGGACAAGGTATGAAAACATTGGATATTTCAAGAAAACTTAGGCGTGATCATCGTACTGTGAAAAGATTTGTGGCTGATTCAAAGCACAGACGGGTTCGTTCAGATAAAGGCATAATGAGGAAGGTTTCTGCAAGACAAATTAGTAGGATTAGGAGAGCAGCTGCTAAAATGCCATTGCAAAGCAGCAAACAGGTATTTGAAGCCGCTGGTGCCTCTGGAGTCCCGTGAACCTCAAGGTGTAGGATCCTTCAGAGGTTTGCAAGTGTGCATAAAGCTATTATTCGGCCACCCCTAAACAATGCTGACAAACAGAAACGGTTGCAGTGAGCTCAGAAATACATGAAGCCTAATTTTCAAACCGTGTTGTTTACTGATGAGTGCCGTGCAACCCTGGATGGTCCAGATGGATGGAGTAGTGGATGGTTGGTGAAAGGCCACCATGTCCCAACAAGGCTGCGACGTCAGCAAGGAGGTGGCAGAGTCATGTTTTGGGCTGGAATCATGGGGAGAGAGCTGGTAGGCCCCTTTAGGGTCCCTGACGGTGTGTGAAAATGACCTCTGCAAAGTACGTAGAGTTTATGACTGACCACTTTCTTCCAGGGTACAAAAAGAAGAACCGTGCCTTCCGTAGCAAAATTATCTTCATGCATGACAATGGACCATCTCATGCTGCAAAGAATACCTCTGTGTCATTGGCTGCTATGGGCATAAAAGGAGAGAAACTCATGGTGTGGCCCCCATGTTCCCCTGACCTCAACCCTATTGAGAACCTTTGGAGCATCCGCAAGCAAAATATCTATGAGGGTGGGAGGCAGTTCACATCAAAACAGAAGCTCTGGGAGGCTATTCTGACATCCTGCAAAGATATTCAAGCAGAAACTGTCCAAATACTCACAAATTCAATGGATGCAAGAATTGTGAAGATGATATCAAAGAAGGGGTCCTATGTTAACATGTAACTTGGCCTGCTAAGTTTTTTTTGATTGAAAGAGCTTTTGGTTTCTGTAAATATGACCTCCTGATGCTGCAAATTCACCAAATTACCATTTTAGTTCTCTTTACAACCTTTACAATGTTTTGAGCTCTGTTGTGCATAATAATTTGAAACAGTGCATTTTGTGTTTTTTACTTCTAAAAAAAAATCTGTTATCATTAGGAGATTTGTTCAATAAAATTTGCATTATACTCCAACGGTTGATGGCTTGAATATTATACTGACTGTCATTTGCATTGACTATTTAGGAAAATCAGCGAAAAATAACATCTGCATAATAATTTGGAACGCGGTGTAGGTGTAAGTCACCGATTACTCAGTGGATAACAGTCATATGTGTAATAGCCACTAAACACAGTCCAATCACGAAATTCTGCTGCTTTGTGGGGATACAAATAGGAGAGAAAGGATGTCAGACATAGAGAGAGAGATAGTAAAACACAGAGTACAGATAGATAGTGGATTTGTGTCTGTGAGTGTGTTTCATAGTGAGAAGAAAAGGATAGATAGATAGATAGATAGATTGCTTTACATATATCTAATAGCCCCACCAAAAAAGAGTTTTGGACCTTTTTTAGTTTTAAAAAGCAAAAAAAATCTTTGATATGTCTTTTTCATGCGCAGGCAGTCAAAACTGTACAACTGTATACATTATTTCAGGTGTGGTATGACAAGTCATTTATATAAAGGTCAACTGTTTTTATCGCTTGCATTTAGCCCCATGATTGTATTTTCTTTGCCATCTGCTGCCTTTCATAGCATAGGCAATATTATATTGGGTAATATGTAAGTAATGAAGTAAGTTCTGTGCTCACATTTAGGTTTGAAACGGCAGGCTTATCTACCCAGCACTAGGTTTGATTCTGTTGGGATCCTGTCTTCCAATATAAAATAATATATAACATAGAGCTCAAGGTTTTGTAGTGATCCTCACTGCTTTGGAAAACCCTCTGAATATAATAATGTTCCCTTCTGCGCCCATAACCCTACAGAGCTTCTGCAAATATGGACAAATCCAGCACTGGAGCCAAAACAGAGGAAAGATGTAAAGCTTTTGATGTGAATATTGTGATATCCAAGTTAAAGGTTTAGTAACTAACCAGCGAATAGTTATATCAATAAAAAATATCGATTATAACGGGCACATTTATGGAAAAATATACATTTTTTAGCAATTCCAGAGAAATATTCATTCATTGTTCATTAAGGCCTTAGGAAAGACAAATATGTCACAGAGTATAACCGTCACTCATACAGTTCAATCCAATGCTGAAGCAAAGAACCATCAGCTCCGTACTTCAGCATTCGCTGTGTGAAGTGGCCGTGAGCAGCTCGGCACAGACAGGTGTGATGCAGTGACGTCATCGTGCCTGTCTGGCACCGAGCCACTCTTAGTACAGAGCAGAGGAGCAGAGGGATGTCCTCCACTCGTCGTGGGAACGGGGCTAGGTAAGTATTTATTTATTCATTTTTTATTAGACACTATGGGGCATTATACTGTATGTGGGCAACTAAGGGTATGTTCACACGAGGGCGTCCGTAACGGCTCAAATTACGGGGATGTTTCAGCCTGAAAACATCCCCGTAAATTCAGCCGTAACGGCATGTGCAGGCGCTTGAACGCCGCGTCCATTACGGACGTAATTGGTGCTGCTATTCATTGGAGTCAATGAATAACGGCTCCAATTACGGCCAAAGAAGTGACAGGTCACTTCTTTGACGCGGGCGTCTATTTACGCGCCGTCATTTGACAGCGGCGCATAAATTACGCCTCGTGTGAACAGACAAAGGTCTGCCCATTGCTTTCAATGGGCAGATGTTTGTCAGCGCTATTTTCGGACGTAATTCGAGGAAAAAACGCCCGAATTACGTCCGTAATTAGTGCGTGTGAACATACCCTTAGAAGGCATTATACAGTATGGGGCAGCTAAGGGGCATTATACTATATAGGGACAGCTAAGGGGGCATTATACTGTATGGGGCAGCAAGGGGGCCTGATATTGTGTGGGGGCAGCTATTTAGCATTATACTGTGTGGGAGGCACTATGGGGCATTATACTGTGGGGGGGGGGGGGGTTCTATGGGGGCATTATACTGTGGGGAGGCTCTATTGGAGCAGGATTCTGTGTGGACTGAATCGGTTGTGTATGGGCAGGGTAAGAGGTGTGGCTTAACAGGGAAAGAAATTGCAGCACCGCAATACGCGCTGTCCCTCTTTGCAATGCTTGAAAGTTTGGAGGTATGCTGCCACTGCTGCAGCTATAGTATCTATAATGTAGGGCCTTGAGGGACCTTGTTAACACACCTTTAAAGGCTATGTACACATTTGACAAGTAAAAAACAGATTTTTACATACCTATACTAATAGTTACTTGGAATTTCAAAAGTTATATTATGTTTCAGGCTGCAATCTCCATTACTGCATTCATTTCAGACACCCTGATATACAGTTTGCTACCTGCTCCTAGAAAGCTGCTGCCTTCACTATCTCCCATAAAGTCACACAGCTTCATTTCTTTACTGTTTTCCGCTTCTGCAGACACTGACATAGCCCCTGTGTGATCTCCTCTCCCCTTTGCAGACACTGATGCTAACAGAATGCATCCTCTCCTCTCTCTACACTCTGTTACAGTCTGTGTGATTTCCTCTATATGGCTCATGGTAATGTCTGCTGTGTGTGATCTTCTCCCCTTTCCCTGTACAAAATGCCCTGGGCACAATCCTACTCTTCCCTCTACCTTGCTCTGCCGTGTCCAACTTACTTTACATTGTGCATCTGTGGGGGGAGGGAGAAGGAGGAATTTAAGGCCCCCCAGCAGAAAGAAGATCGACGAGGTCAGCCCTGATCCGACAGCAGCCAGAAGCTATGTGCAACTATGTCAGAAGCAGCACCCCAGCCCGCCATGTAATACAGTTACACAGACTGTGCAGCAACTAAATAATAGGGAATTCTTAATAAAGACTAAAAAGAACATTGCTTAATTTTGACTTTCAAGAGTAAATAAACAGGGGGAAAAATCAGTGCAAAGGTGTACACAGCCTGAGCTTGGTGATGTATAGTTTTCTATGAGCTGATTCAGTATAGTGTTGTAAAAAGCTGTTTACATGCTGCTGGAACTTAAAGAAAAAGCCTGTGAGTCCTGCTTTCCCCGCCCACATGTAGGAATGTAGAGGTAGACCTCATTCCTTAAAGGGGACTATATGCAAGAATATGGTTCCCTTTATTTTTGCATTGTGTCTTCGAATCTGTATGCAACATATGTGTAACTTGCTTTTCTCCCACGGGAGGGTATCTAGAGAAAGACATGTTATATTGTTTATGTATTCTGTATTGCTTGTACTCGAACATTATTTCTGTTGGCAGGTACAAGCAATGTTGTCGCTCATTTGTCTGAATTCTTTGGCCCTGCCATCTCAGTTAGCTGTGTGTCGTGCAATAACAGCATTGAGGACATTACCAGAGTTGCTATGCTGTGCCTGCACGCTGGGTGGGTGGTGCATAATACAAGAAAGGTGGCTATTCCCGCCATGTGTGTGTAGGCAAAGCCTAAGGAAGTTTCTGTGTGACGAGCTTCTGTGAGAGAGAAGCTGCTGCTGAAGAAGTGCGAGCCCTGAATCTGAAGTGGGTACAGGAGCATTGATCGGCGATGGACAGGAGCCTCCCCGCAAAGCAGCTGTGGTGTTGCAGCTGATGGACAGGAGCCTCCCCGCAGAGCATTAGAGCAGCCTAGTACAGGGCCTGCAATCTGTGAAGACATCTTATGTATCAAGGAGGAGTGTCTTTGATTTTGTCTTGTGAAAGCGGTGAGCCAGCCAGCCGTCAGCGCCTGCCTGAACTGACATGAACTTGTTCAAGAACTGTGCCTCTCTGCTTATAAGTGTTGTGTAACTGAGTGTGAGGCAACGCCACTTTTAGTAAAGCATTTATTTTGCAATCACTCCTGGTGCTTCATTCCATCTTTTCCGTGACTTCCCTGTCTAGGCCTTATACCACTTGGGCAACATCCTTACACACACATCATTCTTAAATTGGCAAGTAAATTGTGGCATGCGCCACGATTTATTAAAAACACATTAACCATAGGCAATACAGCGCAAGAGGAGCCTAACTTCAATCGCGACACGGCACTCCCGTAGCTGGGGCCCGCCTGCCCCCAGCTCGCATCCTGTAAACAAGGACAGCCGTGCCCCCTGCCACGGCTGTCCCCCCAGGCAGCCGTCGGACCGTCGTCCGGCTTTCGTGACTGCCCAGGCCCAAAACATCCTGGGGACCTGCCGTATAACTAGTGTCCCCCCACGTGCGAGTTCACCCCGCCGTATAACTAGTGGTAACTCGCCGTGGTCCACCACCAAAAACCGCTCTTAGGAGGAGTGCAGTGCCACGATCCGCCACCAAAAAAGGTAGGCTCCTCTGCCGATCTTACCTTTTTTACCCCATAAAAACTCCTTTCCACCAGTCCTCCAGTTCTTCCTGCAGATTGTTGTTAAATATGTCCAGTCCCACATCAGATAAGTGTACGCCATCATTCCTGTACATTTCTTAGCACCCAAAATCAATGTCCTTGTGCTGAATAAAAACTCCTTCCGTCTCCACCATAAAGTCCTTCATGGCCTTGTTGACCTTCTTTCTCACCTTTTCAATGGCCGCTGTTGATGTTGCCCCCATCCAACTCCGCCTTTGGATAATTTCTGACCACAAAAACTTTACCCCCGGCCACCTTTCTTTCCATACAGCAACATCCACCTTCATCTTGTTAACTAGTACCCAAGCTTTGGTACTAGTCAAGTCGTTCCCCCCGGTATGTATCACGATCACCTGCGGGCACCCCCCTTCTGCCGCTTCCTCCACCAGCTTTCTCATCTGGAGCCATCGAAGACCACGTCTCCCGAACCACTTTACCTTGACCCCGTCGCTCGGCAGGCCTAGTTGTAATCCATACGGTCTCATCCTTGCCCTCTCCCCGGCCCAGTACACGAAGAAGTGTCCAATCACCCATACGCTTTTTTCCTCTGTGGGAGAGACAACATACAAACATTAATATGGCAATGGACGAATATAAGTGCGGAAGGCATTGGATTTCCATCTCCCCAAACGCTTAATGGTCCCCTCATCTGATCCCGCCGCTGCTGCTTCTGATGCCGCCCCAATTCTGAAAGAATGTGAACCAATTCTGTCTTTTCCTAGCCCCGCTGCCGACGCTTTCCTCTTAAGTATCTGACAAAACTGGAACCTGGACAGGGCACTACCATCCCTGTGCTTAAGGAAAGCTCCTACCTCTGCTCCTCGTGAGACCAAATACTCCTTTACTGCCCCCACTGGACAAATTGGCCCCCCTTTTCTTAGCATAGTCACCCATGCCCCTTTCCCGTTTTGATCAGTCTTGGACTTTCTGATAAGGCACTTAACAGTTGCGTCATCCCATTTTGTGTCTTCGAGCTGTAACCCATCTTTACCCTTCTTTGAAGTGGACACCAATTCCCCTAACCTGAAAGCACCTGCAAAAGCCAATGTGAATGCAGCTTTAAATAGCAGCACTTTGTGCCTGTCTCTACATATGGCCCCCAATGCTGCCACCAGCCTCTTTACTCTGCCTGAGTCCAATGGCTCCCTCTTGTCTACTCCTCGCGGCTGTGCCCTTGACCAACCCTTCAACACCCGTCTAATTGCAAAAACCTTTGTAGGATCCTCCTCCCCTCTTACCTTTGTAATAAATGATACTGCCGCCACCAAGGTGGCGGCCCTACCTTTTGCTGCGCCATCCCTCCACATGTTACCCAGCAGCTACCATAAACACTGCACCGGACTCCCGCCTTCGTTCCTCCTGAAAACCTCCCACTTCTTCCATTCTTTCATGTATGTCTTCCATGTGTTTGGCGCCAACGATTTTTTCACCAGTTTTTCTAGACTTGGGTCAGCACCTGCCAAATATTGTTAGGGAACACATATCCTGTTCGCTCCGCATTTGGTACTAATTGGAAAAATAACTCCCACTTCCCCCTTGACAAAGCATCCGCAATCGAGTTATTGACCCCTGGGACATGTTCAGCTCTGAAGTTGATATTCCACTCCATGCACTTCCCTACCAAATGCCTTAACAGTGCCAACACAGGGGGGAGCTACTGGATAGATTGTTCACGGCCGACACCACACTCATATTGTCTGTCCAAAAAATTACCCACCTGTTCCTCAACTGTTTCTTCCATAGTTCCACTGCTACCACTATTGGGAATAGTTCCAGCAATGTCATGTTCCTCAACCACCCCTTTTCTGCCCACCCGTCTGGCCACACCCCTGCACACCACTTTCCGTCAAAAAAGGATCCAAAGCCAACTGACCCTGAAGCGTCTGAGAACAATCTCAACTTCTGATTGGAGCATGGTTCCCGTAGCCAAACCCGCACTCCATTAAATTTCACCAAGAAACTCTCCCAAACCTGCAGATCGTCTCTTAATGCCCTTGTTATTCTAATTTTATGTTGTCCTGCCTTCACTCCTGCCGTGCTTAACTGTAAACGCCTGGAAAATACTTTGCCCATAGGAATCACCCTACATGCAAAATTAAGGGAACCTAGCAGCGACTGCATCTTTCTTAATGTCACCTTCCCGCTGGTTTTCACCTCCCTTACCTGCTCCAACAATGCTTTTACCTTCTCGACAGGTAACCTACATTGGCCTTCCAATGAGTCTATTTCTATGCCTAGATATGACAACTTTGTTACTGGCTCCACTGTCTTTTCTTGTGCTATGGGGACCCCCAAATCCTGCAGTAGCGCTATAAACTTCTGTAACATTACCTGGCAAATTTCTGACCCTGCTGGTCCTACTAATAAAAAATCATCCAGGTAGTGGGCAATTGTCTCCCACCCGCACACCTGCTGCAAACACCAATGCAAAAACGAACTGAATGCTTCAAAATACGCGCATGAAATGGCGCAACCCATGGGTAAACATTTATCTACAAAAAACTTTCCCTTGAAACAACACCCTGTGTATTTAAAACTCTCCGGATGCAATGGTAACAATCTAAAAGCAGATTCAATATCTACTTTGGACATCAATGCCCCCTTTCCACATCCTCTTACCTTTTCTACCGCTGACTCAAATGACTGATAATGTACCTCGCTTACTTCCTTCCCTATTGCATCGTTAACTGACCCCCCTCTTGGGTAAGACAGGTGCTGAATCATCCTGTACTTACCCTCTACTTTCTTGGGGACCACTCCCAACGGTGATACCAATATGCCCTCGACCGGTGGAGCATCAAAAGGCCCCTCTATTCTCCCTAAACCTACCTCCTTCCACAACTTCTCCTCCAACACTCCTGGTAATACATCAGCCGATCTCAAGTTTCTACATTTTTTGGACCCTTGCACCTCCCCCTCAACAGGTAATTTAAAACCAAACTTAAACCCCTCCTCCAAAGATCCTGCTTTTTCCCTATCGGGATAAAGCCTTAGCCACTCACTTAGCCTGTTTATGTTCACTGGTGACTGCGCCTTTTGCAAACCCGTGAAAGGAATTAGTGGGTTTACCTTCAAATTTTTTCCCCCCGCACTCCACCTGGGGATGCCCTGCCCCACATTTTGAGCATGCGTGTCTAAATCTACATGCAAACCCCCGATTACAGTTCCTTTCGTTATATGCCCAACAAACCATTCTGCCCTTGCTGACTTGGTTGGGCCCCTTGGCCCCTGTTCCCACCTGAGCCCTCTCTCTCCCCATCAATCTGGACCATAAATCCAAATCCTTCTGGCCAAAACTCAAAATCTTACTTCCTACCATCTTTTTCCTAAAGGCCCTGTCGTACTCCAACCAACCCTGACCCCCGTAAAATGCATGCGCATCAACCACCAAGTCCATGTACTTTAAGATGTTGATGCATTGCTCCGGTCTGGATTCTACCCATACACTGGCGTAAACTAGGAAACCCTTGATCCACTCCACAATGGTCCTCCACTGTTTCCTATCCGACTGACCACTTCTCTCCTCCTTTGCCGCTACCGCTTCCCTTGATAAATCAAAAATATCTATGTACTTCCCTTCCCTAATACGTTTCAAGACTTTCTGTGGCAGATGTGCATATGTTGGGGACAATGAGCATGCGTAAGTATCCTGACCGCCCGCCGCTAACACTTTTTCCACTAATGACCTATTCATAGCCTGACCCCCTGCCCTTCCTTCTCCTGAGTTACCTTTACTTTTTACTGCCTTCAAACATTTTCTTAAAACTTTAAGCATCCTGCCCTCGCTGCTGGTATCCTCCCCCTCTGACCACAAGTCCCCTTCGGATGAATCGGAATCAGACTCACCAAGCTGCTGGACCTCCAGGGCTCCCCTCTCACCATGACCGCCTTCTGCGTTGCTGCTGCCCGTTATCTCCGTCCGACCTCCGTCAGCTGCTTGTTGTGGTCGATCGCTGCTCTGTTCTCTGCAATGACAAACACTGTGCGAGTATATGTTGCCTGATACATTTCTATCACCCCATGGGCCCATATTAGCCCCGGTTTGCCCCTGTTGTTGGGAACTATACTCAAGGTTGGAGCTTTGGCCCCACCAAGGGTTGGGAGGGGGCCATAAGGGGGGAATGGGTGGGTTATTAACCTGGTGAGCGTTTAGCATGCCCGTCGGGGCACCTTGAAAATTGCCCTCCCCTTGAACATGTGTCCCATTGAACGGGTAAAAACCCTGTTGTGAGGTGCCCAGGAAAATACGTGGGGCGGGGGGGTGGGATGTGTACAAACTGTTAAGGGCAGGGTTAGCTGAGTAAAATTGGGCTGGAGGGGGAGCCCAATTAGGGTAAGGGGCGGGTGGTTGAGAACATACAGGGGCGGGGGCCCCCACCCACCTGGCCGTACCTGAGGAAGGGGGGGACCGGAGGTGGCGGAGGACGGGAGAGATGTGCTGGGGGGGGGGGTTATACTGTGTTGGGGAAACGCTGAGGGCAGAGAGCGTAGCGGCTCCAGCCAAACCGGTCACTTCCGGCGCCGCCGGAAGTGACGCTGATGAGGACTTCCGGCCACGCGGTATGGGCGCACGGGGAGAGTGTGTACCAGCGTTGGAAGAGGGGCAGCGGCTTGCGGCAGGTAGGGGAACCCGAGCAAGTCGGGAACGGGTGGAGGAGGACGGAACAGTACGAGGCTGGAGGGGGGATGGTGGATGGATGCGGGAGGGGGGCTTGGCGGACCCACAGGCCTGGCGTGGGACTGGGGCACCTGGGAGACCCTTTTTCGGTAGGGAACCGACTTACCCGGATTACTGGCATCCCGAAGACGCCTGGGCACCACAATCTTCCTCCTTGGCCTCGTTCCAGCATCCGACCCAAGTTCCATTCCAGCGACGACCTCACCACCCGACTTCTCCTGGGACAATTCCATCCTATTTCCTTCTCCTGGTAAGTAGTTGGTACTTCGTGCTCCCGGTAAGTAGTGAGCGTCTCTCCTCTTTCCTTCTCCTTGTAAATAGTTAGTGTATTGCTTCCTTTCTTCTTCTGTGTCTTTTCTTCTCCTGGTATTAAAATCTTCTTCTGTGTCTTTTCTTCTCCTGGTAAGTAATGTCTTACCTTTCTGCTTTCTGTACTTATAAACCCTTATCCTGCTCCCCCTCCCCTATCCTCATTACTTATGCACTCCTATAGTTCTTTCCACTATCACTCCCCTTTCTCCACTTATCTCACAGTGAACAATGAGTTCACCCTCCCCCTCCAGCCATGCTGGTGCCATTGGCCATGTGGCCAGCACCATTTTATATCCCTTGCTTCCTATAACCACCCTCATCAGGGACGCCCTGGCCCACCTTATGCTTCCTCGGGCCTAGTCGTCCCTCGTCCTAAATAAAAAACAAACAAAAAAACAAAACAATGTTCACCTGTTCAATTCCCCACTGCTCCAGCGCTGCTTCTGCAGTGGTCCTCGGCGGGCTTTGTTGACTTGTCCTGCATTGAAGATGAGACGATCATGCACGTGACCACTGCAGCCAATCACAGGCCTCAGCAGGCTTGTGCCTCACTGTCTGGTATCACCCCTGAAACCAGTGATTGCCTGCAGAGGTCACATGCATGAACAGCAGGTCATCTCTACAGGGAGGTAAAGAAAGACCGATGTGGACCACCAGATCAGCGACGCTGAGGCTTTCCTGCTCTTAATAAGATTGTTTTTAATCCTGAACAACCCCTTTATTGCACCCCTATTAGGCAGTTCTGCTCAATAACAATAGTGCTTACATACAGTATATTGACCTATTCTTGATTTTGAAAAAGGAGTTCTCTGTAAGAGACTGTGGGTAATTTATGGGCGTTTGTCTTTGTGTGCAGGGGGGTATTTGTAATTGTCTGAACGAAGCTGATGTTTCAGTTTTTGTTGAAGAATGACTTAATTCATAAATTTTGTGCATGCTACATTTTATTTTAAAGAAACACAGAACATTTTATTTTTTCTTCATGTAAGGGAATGTGCTTTACCCATTACAAATAAATAAGGAAAAATAGCCCCTACAATGCCACCCCAGAAGCATGAAGAGATATGAATAAACTATCCTTTTGGACTTGCAGGGCTTAGAATTACTATAATAAAACATATACTAATGATCAGCGTCAATTGACCAGTTATGTACTGCCGATTATTATAGCAGCACAGGTCTTTTTGACATCATGAATCCACATGTTTAAGTCCTAGTAGAGTTGTAAGGCACCATAATACGACAGCCATAAAAATCTATGGGGCCAGACTGTACGTCCATATGCCTACAATCATATGGAGAATTTATTTGTTCGATTCCGTGTGAATAAGACAGGAAATAATTGTGCCATGTTCATTTGCATACTGTATTATGGAGGTATTCTAACCTAGAAAATATCTTGGTAAAATAGTTCCATATGGCGGTCCCATACGGACGTGTTTCTGTATTACAGAGTCACTGTAATTCTGAAACTTCATGCACATGGCTCTGCTGTGTATTTTGAATTTATTATACAATGCAACTCATAATTAAAATCATGTCTCAATTTATTGAAAATATTTTATTGTGTGTTGAAAAGTTGGGTGGCACTTATAAATCCATGACTAGATTAGATGCATGGGTAATAATTATGTTGTAAGGTGGTACACAGCTATTTGTTGCCATTTGGCGTCATATGTTTTGAGTCTTTATACTTTACTAAAAACACTGGTGCTTGCTATTCTTTTCATCTGGTAAAGCAATGGTTCCTTTTCTATGCTGTTAAAGTGAATATCTTATTCACTACCGAGTAAATAAATGCCAATTATGCCATAAATACATCTATCACTCAAACTTATTATCCATTCTAATTACAAAGATATGGGAATACACATTAGACTTCAAAAAAAGTTAAAGCTCTTAGATATATCAACCGTAAGCAGTATTCATATATTGAAATGGATTCATTTGTTATGAATTAATCTAAATCACTGTTGAATATATTTACATACATGTATACATCTTTGACATTAACTACAATGCAACAGAAAGATATGAACTGTTATAGAAAACCAATGGGTAATTTTGGGCATTCATCTTCATAAACTATAGCTAACATCAAACAGATGAAACTAGATATCTGCATTATCTGTAAAAAAAAAAAAAAGAAAAGAGAAATCTCCAAGTAATTGAAAATCAATTATTAGGAATGATGCTGGATTATTAATACATTTTGAGGAGAAACAGAAAATGGTTCTTAAGCATAAGTATTTTGCACAGATTATTAAAGAGTATTTTATTTATTTATTTATTTATTTATTTATTTTATTAATTGCTACTCCTCGAGCCTTTATTGGTAAATGTAAAAATTCTGATGGAGTACACACTGGTTAGATGGTGATGGCCAACATTTTTTTCCCCTGGCAAACTAAATATTAAATCTGCATGGCCCCCAAAAAAATCCTGATGGTGGTCACCACTGATTTTTTGGGCTGATGAAAAATTAGTGACTCAGCTCAGACACCTATATTTGACTCCTGTGCCACTAGTGATAACACCTGGACCCATGTGAGATTAACATGGGAGAAGGTCGGGTGTAATACTGGGTTTAACTTTCAGGTCTTGCTTGTGCTTTATTGTTAAAGGGTTAAAATGTGACCCCAAAAAAATTCTAAATGGTAGAGATGACAAAAGTTATAGATGGCAACCTTCAATAGATAGATGGTTAAATTATATTTTAACTCCTTAACGCCGAAGGATGGATATATCCGTCCTCAGCAGCTGCTAGTTCGCGCAGGAGGACGGATATATCCGTCCTGTGATGGTGCGGGTACTGCCACTGTACCCACGCGATCAGCGGCAGGAGCATGGCTGTCATACACAGCCTGGCTCCTGCTGCAATTGCCGGAATAGAAGCGCACTCCGATTCCGGCAGTTTAACCCATTAAATGCCGCTGTCAATAGTGACAGCGGCATCTAATGTGTTTGACAGAGGGAGGGAGCTCCCTCTGTCACCCGATCGGCGCCCCCGCAAACAAATCGAGGGTCGCCGTCAGGTTTCCATGACAGCCGGGGGTCTAACAAAGAACCCCAGGTCTGTCTTCAGCAACTGCCTGTTAGGCGATGCCGGAGGCATGACCTAACAGGTTGCCTGTCAGTTTTACACTGACAGGCAATAATGCTTTGGTATACGAAGTATACCAAAGCATTATATATGCTATCGGCACATCGCATAGTGAAGTCCCCTGGTGGGACTTAAAAAAAAATGTCAATCAGTTAAATAAAGTTTGTGGAAAAAAAATAAAAATAATTACAGTCAAAATCAAATAAAACTACTTTTTTTGCCCAAAAAGTGGTTTTATTCAGTAAAAGTGTCAAAACAAATAACACATACACATATATGGTATCCCCGCGATCGTAACAACTTGACCAATAAAATGAACACATTAATTAAACCGCCGGATGAAAGGCGTCCAAAAAAACCGCAAAAAAACACGGCAAAATTCTCTCTTTTCTCCCATTCCCCCCATAAAAAATAAAATAAAAGTTAATCTATAAGTCCTATGTACTCCAAAATAGTACTAATGAAAACTACACATTGGCCCGCAAAAATCAAGCCCACATACGGCCACATCGACGGAAAAATAAAAACGTTACGTCTCTTGGAATGCGGCGATGGAAAAACAAGTAATTTTTTTCTAAAAGGGTTTTTATTGTGCAAACGTAGAAAAAACATATAAAACCTTTACATATTTGGTATCCCCGTAATCGTGCCGACCCATAGAATAAAGTTAACATGTTATTTACGCTGCATAGTAAACGGCGTAAATTTATAACGTGAAAATTAATGCTGGAATAGCTGCTTATTTTCAATTATCTCCTAAAATAAAGTTAATAAAAGTTAATCAATATGTTATAAGCATCTAAAAAAATAATCCTTGGTCATTAACACGCAAAATGGCCCGGTCATTAAGGGGTTAAAGAGGACCTGTCATGTTTTTTTTTAAAACAAAAACAAAAACACATACCCTCCCCTTATTCCTTGTGTCCTCCCCATTCCAGCGCTGTAATTATTATTTCTTGGGCCCTCTCGTTGTCCCACTATGGCCCCTGCTTGGCGCCTAATATGCTAATTTTGAGTAAAGGCACAGAGAGGAGGGGACCTCATCTCTCCTCAGTAGGCGTTGCCTACTACATCAGTGTGATGCTGTCCATCAGAGAGGATAGCCTCACAGTGATCCAGCTCTGATTGGACAGTGTCACAGTGATGCAGGAGGCAATGCCTACTGAGAAGATATGAGGTCCCCTCCTCTCTGTACCTTTATTCAAAATTAGAATATTAAGCACCAAGACGAGCAGGGGCGATAGCGGGACAGCGAGAGGGCCAAACAAAATTCACATTACAGCACTGGAATCGAGAGGATGCCAGGAATCAGTGGAGGTATATGGTTTACAAAAAAACCTACTTCTCATAATAATAGGTATAATAATAATAATAATAATAATAATAATAATAATAATAATAATAATATTTAATTCACATTCATAGAAACACACTATTTTTCACCATTTTGTGTGACTTTTTCCAGAAATTGCTTGTAAACCAACTTGTAATTTACTTTGCTAAATTTTTTTTTCGCTTTTCTTGAGCAGGAAAAGTCACTGCAATAGAGTTTAAAGAGTTGTATCTCCTAATGTACGATGCCTACAGCCACTCCAGTAAAGTTTTGCAGGAATAGATTTTGTCATTGTATGTTTGCTGAGGAAGCGGAAGCACTTTGTCAGATCTCCTGGATTTGCTTACAAATTTTGGCAGGAGATGCGGCTCACTGTGAGGCCTCATTTACACGAGCGTGTGCGTTTTGCGCGCGCAAAAAACGCTGCGTTTTGCGCGCGCAAAAGGCACTTGGCAGCTCCGTGTGTCATCCGTGTATGATGCGCGGCTGCGTGATTTTCACGCAGCCGCCATCATAGAGATGAGGCTAGTCGACGCCCGTCACTGTCCAAGGTGCTGAAAGAGCTAACTGATCGGCAGTAACTCTTTCAGCACCCTCGACAGTGAATGCCGAACACAATATACACCAACCTGTGAATAAAAAAAGACTTTCATACTTACCAAGAACTTCCTGCTTCCCCCAGTCCGGGCTCCCGGCCGTTGCCTTGGTGACGCGTCCCTCTCTTGTCATCCGGCCCCACCTCCCAGGATGACGCCGCAGTCCATGAGACCGCTGCAGCCTGTGATTGGCTGCAGCCTGTGCTTGGCCTGTGATTGGCTGCAGCTGTCACTTGGACTAAACTGTCATCCCGGGAGGTCGGACCGGAGTTATCGGTAAGTCAGAACGTCTTTTTTTTTTTTACAGGTTCATGGATTTTCGGAGCGGAAGTCACTGTCCATGGTGCTGAACCAGTTTAACGCTTTCAGCACCGTGGACAGTGACTGTCTCCTGACGTCGCGTACCCGAACATTTTTTACCGGTTTCGGTCAAAACGAGTTTGGCCGAACCCGGTGAAGTTCGGTGCGCTCATCTCGAATTTGACACTCCGTTTGGATGTTTGTAAACAGAAAAGCACGTGGTGCTTTTCTGTTTACATTCAGGAGTTTGACAGCTCTTGCGCGAATCACGCAGTTCGCACGGAAGTGCTTCCGTGCGGCATGCGTGGTTTTCACGCACCCATTGACTTCAATGGGTGCGTGAGTGCGCGAAAAACGCACGATTATAGAACATGTCGTGAGTTTTTTTCTGCGCACACGCGCTGAGCGCAATTCACGCATCGTCTAAACTGCCCCATTGACTAATATAGGTGCGTACGACATGCGTGCAAACCACGCGCGTCGCACGCGCGTATATTACGTTCGTGTAAATGAGGCCTGAAGCTGTTGCTCAGTAGTTTGGTTGTATAGTCTGGGCCGCTTCTAATCTCCTGTGAGTCTATATTCACACATGCCATTTTTGGTGCAATTTTTTATGCAGTCTTTTAAGCCCCAGCTAGGAGTAGATACTGATAAAATTTCTTTTGTTTCCACTCCTGTGTTTGGCTAAAATAAAGCATCATACAAGAATATCAAGCAAATTATAATCTGCAGTGTGCTTTATCTATTGCGGATTGCCAGAGAAAAATGCTCTCAATGGAGATATTGCTTCCCAAAATCCCCATTTAAGGCTCCCTTCTCACTATGCTATGCCGTATTATGGAGAAATTCTGCTTCTAGTGAAGATTCGCTCTGTAATGCGGCATCCGATGAAACATGGCACAATTTGTTTTCTGTCAGATTCCGTATAAAATCTGAGGCATATGGAGGAACACAAGGCCTCATAGAAGTCTATTACGGAGACAGTGGTACGCATGAGCCCTTAGTGAAATCATATATCAAGTCATAAATATTTAATAAATATTTAAATAAAAAGAAAATGCTATTTGTTTTACATTTGTAGTATTTGTTTTCCTAAAAAAGCAACAATTGTTAGGCCTTATTCACACGAGCGTATTTCACGTCCGTCTAACGTGCGTTAAAACGGACGTCACACGGACCTATGCAGTTCAATGGGGCCATTAAGATATTCAGTGTTTTTCACACAGCGTGTGTCCGCTGCGTTAAACTCACTGCATGTCCTATACTTGTGCGTTTTTTGCACATCATGCATCCATTGAAGTTAATGCGTGCGTGAAAATCACGGACAGCACACGGACGTTATCCGTGTGCTGTCCGTGATTCACGCGACAGTTGCTAAAGAAATGATGAGAAAAAGAAAAACACCTCCTTCAGTTTTTTTTGCTGACGTAAAAAACGCATAACATACTGATGACATACGGGCGTAAAAAAAAGCAGACGCGCACCGTGCATGGATGTCACACGGAACTGCAATGCAAGAAAAACTCTGCGTTTTTTATGCGCGCAAAACGGACACGTCCGTGTGAATAAGGCCTTAGGCATCCGTGTGTCAGTACAGTTTGTAGTAGTACAGGGCAACCCATATATTAAATGCTTTCTATACTATTTTCAACTATTGAAGTAAGGTTATGTTCACACGCTTAGCAAAAAACGTCTGAAAATATAGAACTGTTTTCAAGTGAAAACAGCTCCTGATTTTCAGCCGTTTTTTATTTAACTAGTGTATATCGCTGAGTTTTTTTACAGCCATCATTGGAGCTGTTTTTCTATAGTCAATGAAAAACGGCTCCAAAAACAGCCCAAGAAGTGACATGTACTTCTTTTCTGCGGGCGTTTTCTAATGCGGTCGTTCTTCTTCCAGTTTTCCGGCCTTTTTCAGCCGTTTACAGCCAGAAAAACGTCCGAAAGTAAGCCGTGTGAACATAAACTAAGAGCATGCATGGCCAGGCGTGGCGGAATTGCTCTGGAATTCCGCTCCGGCCAGTCCGCTGCGGAAATCCTCAGCAGACATTTTCTCCATTGGTTTCCATACCTTTTTAGTTAGGTTCGTGCACACATGGCGGAAAACTCCGCTGCGGACCATAGGCTGCGGTGCGGAATTTGGTGTCCTCAGCATACACTAGCTGCTGCGGACGTGTAGTGGACTTTTTGCAAACTTATTGCGGAATTTCTCTATTGACTTCAATGGAGTTTCAAAATTCCGCAATGAAATCCGCAGATGTTATGTGTGTTGCGTTGCGGATTGGTTTTACGAACAGGATATTTCTTCATTCTTGCTGGACCTATGTGTTTCGAGGTCTATAGCCAGACTGAGGCGGGATTCACACGACCGGGTCCCGCCCGAGCCCGAGTGCCGGCCGGTAAAATCGGCCATTTTGCCCGGCCGGTTTGCATAAAGTTATGCATCCGTTCCGGGCCGGGCAGATCTGGACAGTGACATCAGCGGCAACTCCTGAAGGGGAATCCCCATGTTTTCGGGGATTCTGATTCAGGAGTTTCCCCTGATGTCACTGCCCAGATATGGACAGAGACATCAAGCGCTCTGTCCAGCAGCGGAATCCCCGAAAACACGGGGATTCCGCTCCTTCAAGGAGCTAAAGTGCGGCTAGCACATAGCAGAGCGGGGAGATACCTCCCTGCTCTGCTACAGTGGCGTCGCTACAGTAGTAGCAGCCGCAGCAGCAGCAGCAGCTGCTGCTAGTGGCGCCATGGAAGGTGTCGCCGGGCAAGGGCGCTTTTAAAATAAGCAGGGGAAGGGAGCCAGCGCAGCGCTCCCTTCCACCTGCTGTACACCCCGGCCCTGCCACACAGTGTACAGCGTAGCCATTCGTCCGAATGGCATCAACTCCTCCTCCTCACATGCACTCTGCGCTGTGAGGAGGAGGAGGAGATAGAGCGCAAGCCACGGAAAACCCGGCCATCACTCGGGACACATTCCGGTGATGGCCGGGTATTACCCGGCCCCATAGACTTCTATGGGGGCCGGGTACCCGGGCGAAAATAGAGCATGTCCTATTTTTTGACGGCCGGTTTTCCCGGCCGTCAAAAAATCGGTCGTGTGAATAGCCCCATTAGGGGTCTATTATTCCTAATGCTGCCGGGTGCCGGCCGATTTATGAACAGCAGGCACCCGGCCGGGAAAACCTGTCGTGTGAATGAGGCCTGAGATGGAATGTTTTAAAAGACAGCAGGAAGTACTTCACCTGAATATGCAATGGCTAATCCGCATCAATTTACTGCACATTTTGGGCAAAGGTGCAACGGAATCTGCAACGATGCGGACAGTGTCGGCAGAAATACGCCACGTCTGGCCATGCCCTAAAGGAGCATTTAAAATTTACGCTAAGGACTTGTCCACAAGTAAAGGAATTGCTGCAGAAAATTCCTGCAACCTTTCCTCTAAAACTAGCAGACATTCCGCTGCGGGAAAACTGCACAATTTCCTGTTTTTTTTTCAAGTCTGTGAGATGGTGATATCTCCTCTGAAAAACGCATGAATTCAGTCCATTTTCCGCAGCAGGAAGTGACATGCTGTGGAATGAAAAAAGACACACTGCAGGTGAAATTTTACGCATCATGTGGATGAGATTTGTTAAATCTCACCCACTTTGATGCTACTGTATTCCGCTGAGTATTTTCCTTCCGAAATTCCAGATGGAAAATACGCAGCAATTCCGTTACATGTGGACAAGCCCTAAGTTCCAATGCAGCTCCATAGCTGAGAACTCTGGGATAGCGAATGTGAAAAGATTCTGTGTTTATTTAGGCGCGTACATCCAGCACAGCACAGAGCATGCTACGTACAGTATGTTAAAGTCTAGGATGTATGACCTTGCATGTGTAAAAAAAAAGTTGTGCTTTAAAAATATAATGTTATTGATATAATTTTTCAGAATAAATACAGCTGTGAAATATAAAGCTTTAAAAAATAAATAAACATGAAGACATGTATTATGTTTAAATAAATGCAAGTATGTAGTATTCATTGATAAGGATTAAAGGATCTCATTTCTGCTTTGTGAAATCATGCAAAGGGTTAAAAAGACTTCACCAGACTGAAGATTTTCACTGAGTCTCTAAGAAACAGCCAAACACCAGCTTGACATTTTGCATCCTTCACAACGAAGACAAAGGCGTGAAGAAATTCCCATGATTCCTTTCTGCATGCCTAACTATGAGCTCAGGTGCAGCAGCGTTTGCCCTGGACCGGCCTCATCAACATGAAGGGCGAACTCATCGTTTCTGCATCTTTTCTCGCCAGTGCTTGATTAATTGGCTCACAAATACGCAGACTGAATACCTAATACACCTCCTGTTCCTATTCTTTCCTCACAGTCGCTTGGCAAGATTTACATATACTTTATATTCCATAATTGAAAAAAAAATGCAAGCACATCTCAGTAATTTGATGTAATGACGACATGTCACCAAAAAGAGGAATTAGAAAAATCTGTAGGTATTTAATTTATTCTTGTTTTTTTCTCTAAGTAGATATCTCTCGGAAATACATTAATATTCATGTGCAAAAGAAGGAGAAATACACAGCAGAGGAAAATACCAAGGATTTAAAATAAGCTGAGGACATTTTTAAGATTTTTTTTTCAATGATAGTATGAGATGATAGCCCGGTTTTGAAAAAAAAAAAAAAAGGTGCTTTTATAAAATATAACATGAGGAATATGCAGAATTAAATTTTAATGTATTTTTTTTATTATTGTTAAGAGTTCTAATGTTTTAAGAGATGAATATTATCATGATGCTTATTATTAAAGCTGTTACATGATTAATTAAGGTGTGTTTTTAATTCATTTTTTTTTCACAGCTTTAGTCTGTTTAACTAAATTATGGTCTCAGCTTAATATTGGACTTTTAATTACTCTTACATAATGGTGGGTTTACTATAAAGTGACATAGACACCGTATGTGCTATAGTTGTTGGTTTAAGACTTGCAGTATATTTATGACATTACATGAGACTTTGGCCAACTATGGCAGAAATATACAGTGCATAATATGTACTGTGTATGTATATATATACACTACCGTTCAAAAGTTTGGGGTCACCCAGACAATTTTGTGTTTTCCATGAAAACTCACACTTATATTTATCAAATGAGTTGCAAAATGACTAGAAAATATAGTCAAGACATTGACAAGTTTAGAAATAATGACTTTTATTTGAAATAATAAGTTTCTCCTTCAAACTTTGCTTTCGACAAAGAATGCTCCATTTGCAGCATTACAGCATTGCAGACCTTTGGCATTCTAGCTGTTAATTTGCTGAGGTAATCGGGAGAAATTTCACCCCACGCTTCCAAAAGGCCCTCCCACAAGTTGGATTGGCTTGATGGGCACTTCTTGCGTACCATACGGTCAAGCTGCTCCCACAACAGCTCTATGGGGTTGAGATCTGGTGACTGCGCTGGCCACTCCATTACAGATAGAATACCAGCTACCTGCTTCTTCCCTAAATAGTTCTTGCATAATTTGGAGGTGTGCTTTGGGTCATTGTTCTGTTGTAGGATGAAATTAGCTCCAATCAAGCGCTGTCCACAGGGTGTGGCATGGCGATGCAAAATGGAGTGATAGCCTTCCTTATTCAAAATCCCTTTTACCTTGTACAAATCTCCCACTTTACCAGCTCCAAAGCAACCCCAGACCATCACATTACCACCACCATGCTTGACAGATGGCGTCAGGCACTCTTCCAGCATCTTTTCAGTTGTTCTGCGTCTCACAAATGTTATTCTGTGTGATCCAAACACCTCAAACGTCGATTCGTCTGTCCATAACACTTTTTTTCAATCTTCCTCTGTCCAATGTCTGTGTGCTTTTGCCCATATTAATCTTTTCCTTTTATTAGCCAGTCTCAGATATGGCTTTTTCTTTGCCACTCTGCCTTGAAGGCCAGCATCCCGGAGTCGCCTCTTCACTGTAGACGTTGACACTGGCATTTTGCGGGTACTATTTAATGAAGCTGCCAGTTGAGGACCTGTGAGGCGTCTATTTCTCAAACTAGAGACTCTAATGTACTTGTCTTGTTGCTCAGTTGTGCAGTGGGGCCTCCCACTTCTCATTCTACTCTGGTTAGAGCCTGTGTGTGCTGTCCTCTGAAGGGAATAGTACACACCGTTATAGGAAATCTTCAGTATCTTGGCAATTTCTCGCATGGAATAGCCTTAATTTCTAAGAACAAGAATAGACTGTCGAGTTTCACATGAAAGCTCTCTTTTTTCTAGCCATTTTGAGAGTTTAATCAAACTCACAAATTTAATGATCCAGATTCTCAAATAGCTCAAAGGAAGGTCAGTTTTATAGCTCCTCTAAACAGCAAAACTGTTTAAAGCAGTGCTAACATAATTGCACAAGGGTTTTCAAGTGTTTTCTAATCATCCATTAGCCTTCTAACACAGTTAGCAAACACAATGTACCATTAGAACACTGGAGTGAAGGTTGCTGGAAATGGGCCTCTATACACCTATGTAGATATTGCATTAAAAACCAGACGTTTGCAGCTAGAATAGTCATTTAGCACATTAACAATGTATAGAGTGTATTTCTAATTAATTTAATGTTATCTGCATTGAAAAAAACTGTGCTTTTCTTTCAAAAATAAGGACATTTCTAAGTGACCCTAAACTTTTGAACAGTAGTGTATGTATATATATATATACAGTGAAGGAAATAAGTATTTGATCCCTTGCTGAACAGTCTAGAATTTTTAGGCTTGGTTAATTTTACCAGTGAGAGATAGATTATATAAAAAAAAAAAAACTGAAAATCACATAGTCAAAATTATATATATTTATTTGCATTGTGCACAGAGAAATAAGTATTTGATCCCCTACCAACCATTAAGAGTTCAGCCTCCTCCAGACCAGTTACACGCTCCAAATCAACTTGGTGCCTGCATTAAAGACAGTTGTCTTAAATGGTCACCTGTATAAAAGACTCCTGTCCACAGACTCAATTAATCAGTCTGACTCTAACCTCTACAACATGGGCAAGACCAAAGAGCTTTCTAAGGATGTCAGGGACAAGATCATAGACCTGCACAAGTCTGGAATGGGCTGCAAAAGCATAAGTAAGACGCTGGGTGAGAAGGAGACAACTGTTGGTGCAATAGTAAGAAAATGGAAGACATACAAAATGACTGTCAATCGACATCGATCTGGGTCTCCATGCAAAATCTCACCTCATGGGGTATCCTTGATCCTGAGGAAGATGAGAGCTCAGCCAAAAACTACACGGGGGGAACTTGTTAATGATCTCAAGGCAGCTGGGACCACAGACACCAAGAAAACCATTGGTAACACATTACGCCATAATGGATTAAAATCCTGCAGTGCCCGCAAGGTCCCCCTGCTCAAGAAGGCACATGTACAGGCCTGTCTGAAGTTTGCAAATGAACATCTGGATGATTCTGAGAGTGATTGGGAGAAGGTGCTGTGGTCAGATGAGACTAAAATTGAGCTCTTTGGCATTAACTCAACTCGCCGTGTTTGGAGGAAGAGAAATGCTGCCTATGACCCAAAGAACACCGTCCCCACTGTCATGCATGGAGGTGGAAACATTATGTTTTGGGGGTGTTTCTCTGCTAAGGGCACAGGACTACTTCACCGCATCAATGGGAGAATGGATGGAGCCATGTACCGTCAAATCCTGAGTGACAACCTCCTTCCCTCCACCAGGACATTAAAAATGGCTCGTGGCTGGATCTTCCAGCACGACAATGACCCGAAACATACAGCCAAGGCAACAAAGGAGTGGCTCAAAAAGAAGCACATTAAGGTCATGGAGTGGCCTAGCCAGTCTCCAGACCTTAATCCCATCGAAAACTTATGGAGGGAGCTGAAGATCCGAGTTGCCAAGCGACAGCCTCGAAATCTTAATGATTTACAGATGATCTGCAAAGAGGAGTGGGCCAAAATTCCATCTAACATCTGTGCAAACCTCATCATCAACTACAAAAAACGTCTGACTGCTGTGCTTGCCAACAAGGGTTTTGCCACCAAGTATTAAGTCTTGTTTGCCAAAGGGATCAAATACTTATTTCTCTGTGCACAATGCAAATAAATATATATAATTTTGACAATGTGATCTTCTGTTTTTTTTTTTAAATATAATCTATCTCTCACTGGTAAAATTAACCTAGCCTAAAAATTCTAGATATATATAGCAAAATCCAATACACAGGTCAGCACTCCAGGTTTAAGTGAAAAAAGGATCTTTTTATTCACCACATGCAACGTTTCAGCCCTGCTCAATGGGGCCTTTCTCAAGCATATTTTTTCTTGAGAAAGGCCCCATTGAGCAGGGCTGAAACGTTGCATGTGGTGAATAAAAAGATCCTTTTTTCACTTAAACCTGGAGTGCTGACCTGTGTATTGGATTTTGCTGTGGATTTGGGACACTGGTCGTGTGTCTGAACAGGGACTTGTGCATCCTACACTGGAAGAACGGTGCTGCTTTTGCTTTGCTTTTTTCTATATATATATATATATATATATATACATATATATATATATATATATATATATATATATATATATGTATATATATATATATATATATATATATATATATATATATATATATATATATACTGTTGTAACTACAATCCAACACAAAGATGCAGCAGCACTAAGCTACCGTATATGCAAACATGAAATATATGGATTATTTTAAATTGCATTGCTGCTTTATTTACTATACTTATAGATATGAGGTTCCTAGCGCACCGTTTGATCAATTAGTGTGAGTCCAATTGCCACGATAAGTCGATCTTATACATATGACCAAATTGACACATTCACCATTTATTTTAAGAAAAACATTGTTTATACTTATGTTACATTTATACACAAATTTTACATCAAACTTTTGCTCTTATTAAACACTCTGACCTTTTGATACATTTAAATGTAAGCCTTGCATGAATTTATTATAATCAGGTTCTTTGAAAACTAATACAAACCTGTACCAGGAACACTAATTATACAATAGAAGCCAGAGGAGAGACACATATTTTATTTTCTGTCCATATAAGGACAGCCCCTTAAAGGGCTGTCCCTTAAAGACAAACCCTGTCCATATGCCCTATTATGGCATCTAGATGTCATAGATAGGGGTTTCCCCGACTCTGGCAGACCTAGCCTGTGCATGCAATGTTAGGCAATATGCAGCTTTTTCCTAGTGATCCGCTCATTGCGGGGAGTTAGAGAAGACAGAGCGGCAGCGATCAGATGATTGCCAGATCAGCATCTATATAACGAGATAGTTATGGCAGCTTATGACTGCTTTTTCATTTTATACACAGTGGAAGAATTTGCGAATAGTATTGTACAATGCATGTATTTAGGAAAAGGGCACAAATTGCTAAAAATTTATCAAAATGGTGAACATGGCATGATTAATTTGGTGTAATTCGCTAGATACTTACTGTATATTTTCCTTATGCCATCTCATGGCTCATATACAGTGGCATAATATTTATGTGATTTGTTTCATGTTTTTGGTCTTGCAACAAAACTGAACAGCTTTACCTGGATTTAATCTGATATGATGATGCTTGTAAAACATTGCATTTTTCATATATGGATAGAGTTGTGCATTTACTGCATAATAGTGTCTGCAGTCATTTATACTGTATGTAACAGCATTAAATGTTGTGCATATATAGTAGTTTCAGCCATAGTATCAGTGGATATCTCTGCCTGACAAGTGGTGGGATATATTAAGCAGCAAGTGAACACAGTTCTCGAACTTGATGTGTTGGAAGCATATGCCTAAGAAGAAGCAACGGCAAAATGTGCTGTCCTCGTCTGTATGCCTCCTTTTACATGCTCTTATCTCTAGACTGTTTATTCTAGTATGAGAGTAAGTTTTGCAGTTATTTATTGATCACAATTATGCATTTGGAAAGTTTATTCTGCATTTTTCACTTTATGTGATTTTTTCTTGTATATTCTGTGATGTGGACATTTATATCATACCATAAATTTAATAAAGTACTAATTTTTATTTTATTTAGAACTGTGTTTAGAGTGAGTTTTTCTAAAGGTCTTGTTGTATGTGTTAAAAGCAGGAAAAATGGGCAAGAGTAAGGATCTAAGCATCTTTGACAAAGGCTAAATTGTGATGCATAGATGACTGGGTCACAGAATCTCAAAAATAGCATGTCTCTTTGGGTGTTCCCGCTATGCAGTGGTTAATACCTAATGCAGTGGTTAATACCTACTAAAAGTGGTCAAAGGTAGGACAACCGGTGAACAGGCAGAATAAATAGGGGAGTAAAGGCTAGCCCATCTGGTCTGATACCACAGAAGAGCTACTGTAGCACAAATTGTTGAAAAAGTTACTACTGGCCATGATAGAAAGGTTTCAGAACTGTCAGTTCATCTCAGATTGCTGTGTTTGGGGCTGCGTAGTCACAGACCCCTCAGACTGCCCATATTGACACCTGTCCATCACTAAAAGCACCTACAATGGGCACTTGAGCATCAAAACTGAACCATAGAGCAATGGAAGGTGACCTGATCCGATGAATCACGTTTTCTTTTTTATGTTTCAATAATTTTTATTGAAGATTTTCAAGAAAAGATAAAGTTTACATCAAACAATGCATTCAGCATCAGGGGGTCAAACCATATAAATTGACTCATGACAAACAAGTATATTCCGACTATTACAACAGTACAAAAAGGGAAAAAAATAATAATAAAAGGAATGGAGAGAAAAGAGGGGGTATGGGAATGAGGGTCAAATATCTTCTAGGCAAAATTAACCTAAGAGATTATCCCAAGATAACTGAGCCATGGCTGCCAAACTTGAAGGAAGAGCTCCTCCTTATCTGATACCATACAGTGCAATCGGTCATTGACCATAATCCAATTCCGTTTTGTCTTAACAAGGTGAAGAGGAATTACAGTACTTTTCCAGGATGTAGCTATAGCTATTTTGTCTGCCAGGAAAAGAAAGGACACCAATTTGTGAGAGGCCTTTGGTAATCCTGGGAAGGTAATGCCTGTGTCGGGGAAAGTTTCAAGTTAATCAGAGTTATAGAGTATAACATGTAAAGATTTGTCTCCAAAACCAGGGCACCTTTGAACAATCCCACCATATATGCAGAAGGTCTCCCAACATCCACAATCTCTAAAGCAGGAAGATGAGGAAGAAGGGAACATCTTGGCCAGCCTAGAGGTAACTAAATACCATCGTAAAAATCTTTTATAATTGGCTTCAACCAGCGAAGCATTAATGGAGCTTTTTGCAGTGCGTTCTGTCATATCTTGCCATTCCATAAAAGAAAAGGACATGTGTAAGTCCCTTTCCTACATAGACATATATGATAGTTTGTCCAATGGAGAGACCAAAAATAAGTAAATATTAGACAAGAGATGATGACCACTAGAGTTATTTAGGCATAAATTCTCAAATACTGAAGTACTTTGCAAAACCGATGTAGGTTTAAATATGGACATAAAATGATGTATCTGGTGAAAGCTAAAGATCTCAGAGTCCGGCATGTGATGTATAGATTGATAAAAGTGACAGGGTTTTAAACCTAGTCTATCAAATAAATGTCAGTACGGTATAGATTTTTATCCAACCACCATTGGAACACAGACAGCTGCATACCAGGAGCAAAGATAGGATTAGCAAATAATCTGGCTGCAGGTGGGTGGGTAAAACGGAGCTAGAATCTGTGATTCAACCTGTCTCACAGCGCCAAGGAAGAAGAGAGGAGGGGGCATAACACTTTGTTTGGGTTTCAACCATAGAAACTGGTCAACAGTAATATCAGGAGCAGCTGCCTGTTCAATAGGAATCCAATGTGCTTGGCTACCTACACCGTGTTCCAAATTATTATGCACATTGGATTTAAGTGTCATAAATAGAGATGAGCGAACCGGGACAACCGAACCCGGTTTCGGTCCGAACATCGGGAAAAGTTCGGCTCGCAGCGAATCCGAACATCACCGGGTTCGGCCGAACCCGGCTGCATTTTGGCGCCTGCCACATGTTAGATGTAAAATGGAGGATTTCACAATATCACCTGACATCAGGCTACCCCATAATGCCTTGCAAACGGCTCTGCCAGCCAATCGGGAGGCAGCATAGGGGCGGGCTCAAGCCTGCAATAAAAGTCTATGCACGGAGCTCAGCGGCCATTTTAGAGACAGGAGCTGTAGGGATAGCATCTCTGTGCAGTAAGGGAAAGCTTTAGGAATCTAAAATGCAGAAATCCAGCAATCGAAGGGGCTCATCCACTACTCACTACTCAGCCAGTGTGTGAATACGCTTTTATAAGGGGCTCATCCCCATTGCATCCAACTTGCAATACAGGCAGGCTTTGTAGTACTACAACGCCCAGCATTCCCTGAGTCAGTGCACAGTGGCTGATAGAAATTCTCATTCATTGCCATTTGCCAAGCCAGTGTGTGAATACGCTTTTAGAAGGGGCTCAACCCCATTGCATCCAACTTGCAATACAGGCAGCTGAGGCAGCCTTTGTAGTACTACAACGCCCAGCATTCCCTGAGTCAGTGCAATGGCTGATAGAAATTCTCATTCATTGCCATTTGCCAAGCCAGTGTGTGAATATGCTTTTAGAAGGGGCTCATCCACGTTGAAGCCAACTTGCAATACAGTCAGCTGAGGCAGCCTTTGTAGTACTACAATGCCCAGCATTCCCTGAGTCAGTGCAGTGGCTGAAATAAATTCTCATTCATTGCCATTTGCCAAGCCAGTGTGTGAATACGCTTTTAGAAGGGGCTCATCCCCATTGCATCCAACTTGCAATACAGGCAGCTGAGGCAGCCTTTGTAGTACTACAACGCCCAGCATTCCCTGAGTCAGTGCAGTGGCTGATAGAAATTCTCATTCATTGCCATTTGCCAAGCCAGTGTGTGAATACGCTTTTAGAAGGGGCTCATCCACGTTGAAGCCAACTTGCAATACAGGCAGCTGAGGCAGCCTTTGTAGTACTACAACGCCCAACATTCCCTGAGTCAGTGCAGTGGCTGAAAGAAATTCTCATTCATTGCCATTTGCCAAGCCAGTGTGTGAATACGCTTTTAGAAGGGGCTCATCCCCGTTGCATCCAACTTGCAATACAGGCAGCTGAGGCAGCCTTTGTAGTACTACAACGCCCAGCATTCCCTGAGTCAGTGCAGTGGCTGATAGAAATTCTCATTCATTGCCATTTGCCAAGCCAGTGTGTGAATACGCTTTTAGAAGGGGCTCATCCCCGTTGCATCCAATTTGCAATACAGGCAGCTGAGGCAGCCTTTGTAGTACTACAACACCCAGCATTCCCTGAGTCAGTGCACAGTGGCTTATAGAAATTCTCATTCATTGCCATTTGCCAAGCCTTTGTGTGAATACGCTTTTAGAAGGGGCTCATCCCCGTTGCATCCAACTTGCAATACAGGCAGCTGAGGCAGCCTTTGTAGTACTACAATGCCCAGCATTCCCTGAGTCAGTGCAGTGGCTGATAGAAATTCTCATTCATTGCCATTTGCCAAGCCAGTGTGTGAATACGCTTTTAGAAGGGGCTCATCCCCGTTGCATCCAACTTGCAATAAAGGCAGCTGAGGCAGCCTTTGTAGTACTACAACGCCCAGCATTCCCTGAGTCAGTGCAGTGGCTGATAGAAATTCTCATTCATTGCCATTTGCCAAGCCAGTGTGTGAATACGCTTTTAGAAGGGGCTCATCCCCGTTGCATCCAACTTGCAATACAGGCAGCTGAGGCAGCCTTTGTAGTACTACAATGCCCAGCATTCCCTGAGTCAGTGCACAGTGGCTGATAGAAATTCTCATTCATTGCCATTTGCCAAGCCAGTGTGTGAATACGCTTTTAGAAGGGGCTCATCCCCGTTGCATCCAACTTGCAATACAGGCAGCTGAGGCAGCCTTTGTAGTACTACAATGCCCAGCATTCCCTGAGTCAGTGCAGTGGCTGATAGAAATTCTCATTCATTGCCATTTGCCAAGCCAGTGTGTAAATACGCTTTTAGAAGGGGCTCATCCCCGGGGTTTTGATTCAACTTGCTGCACTCCAGCAGTGAAATGTCTGGTTAAAAAAAGGTTGTGAAAGGACGGGGTAGAGGAAAAAACACCCATGCCGTGTCCTCTTCTAGTCCAAATGTTGGATCTGTTGGTGCCAGACCCAGTACCAGCATTTGTGGCACAAGACATGTGCCCAGTTCCACTAGTAGCAGCAGCCATGTGCCTGCTGGTAGTAGTAGCAGTATCAGCAAGCCAGACTTGTCTATCTCCTCCGGTGGGCGGGTTACTTTAGACAATACGGCCATTGTGGACTGGTTGGCTGGCTTGCGGTCATCTCAGCAGGAAGACTCTGACGATCTGGCTTCAAGCAAGGTTTCGTTGGAGTCCAGATCCTCTACAGTTCCTTGGCACAGTGACAGTAGTAATATGGGTATTTCTAACGTTTCCATTCCATCATCTATGTCTTCACTCCCCCTTCCTAGCGGGAAGCCATCTTTCCTGAGAGTTCTAAGAGACATCTCCTTGGGTGCGAAGGAAGATATTACTGAACAACATAGTGATGATGATTTGTTTTCCGCGAGTCAGCCAACGGAGTGTGTTGCAGCGGTGGTGGAGGTGGAAGCGGTGTCCGAGACGCATAGCTGTGGTAGTGGGGGTGTTGGAAGTAGCCGTGGTGGCAGACGCAGTAATGAGGGGGGGCATGGAGCCCGCCATGATGTCACATCACATTCACAACACAGTGACAGAAGTGGCGGGGATGATGAGGAGGGCTATGATGATGTTGTTTTAGACAGGACGTGGGAACCAGGTGACGAGGTGATGACGGCGTCAGAGGAGGAGGGTAGTAGTGGCGGCACTGGCAGTGATAAACAGCCAAGCCGAGGTAGGGGCAGAAGTCAATCTGCAAAATGTTGCAGCGGTAGGGTCAGCTCAGGAGCCGGTGACGGCGAAACTGCTGCTACTGGAGTAGGCTCCCGAAAAAAGCCTGCCAGACAAGGGGCAAGCTCGGGTGGTGGTGGTGGTGGACGTGGTACTACCTCTTTACGGTACTCTGCCGTGTGGCAATTTTTCTGTACCTTCCCGGAGGACGAAAACATGGCACTGTGACGTATCTGCAAGCAGAAATTAATCAATGTAGGAACTACCGCTCTACGTAAACACATGGAGCGGCATCAGAATGCCATGTGGGACAATCAACATGCCCCACCATCATGTACATCTAATGAAGACCCCTCTGCCACTGCTGGTTCTGCTGCTCCGTGTCCTTGTCATCTAAGTAGTAGCCAGGCCTTATCCACCATCTCATTGTCATCATCATCACTGTCATCTAGTGCTCCTCCTACGTCCCGTCAGTTATCCATTACGGAATCGTTGTCCAATAAGCAACAATATATACCCAGTCATCCACTTGTCGTGCGGCTTAATTCACACCTGGCTAAGTTGTTGGTGGTGCAGTCGCTGCCGTACCACCTGGTCGACTCTGCCGCTTCAAGCAATTGATGGTGTGCGCTCAGCCTAGGTGGCGAATACCTAGCCGCCATTACTTCTCCAAAACAGCTGTCCCTGCCTTGCACAAGCACATGGAGGAAAAGATGGGCCAGTCCTTGCAATTATCCGTGTGCAGCAGGGTACATGCCACTGTCGACACGTGGAGCAGCAACTATAGGCAGGGACAGTACATGTCTTTCACGGCCCACTGGGTCAATATTTTGCAGTCCGATGCACCACCGAAGCAATACCAGGCATTACCACCTCCACGCTTGTATCTTTCTGGTTCAACTCCGGACACCAGGCGCCTACCATCCTCCTCCTCCTACTCCTCCTCCTCCTCCTTGCCCTCCTCAATGGAGGTCTTCCCGTCCCCGACAGGACACAGCGTATCTTCCACTCCTCCTCCCTCCTCTTTTCATAGGTGCAAGGTGAAGCGCCACAACGCTGTCTTACACCTGCTGAGCCTGGGCGAGAAAAGCCACACAGGGCAGGAGCTGTTGCTGTGCATCAGGGTGGAAATCGCACGCTGGCTGTCTCCTCTGAAACTCCCACTGGGCAATGTTGTCTCAGATAACGGGAAGAACGTTGTGGCTGCACTGCGTCTAGGTCACCTGACACATGCTCCTTGCATGGCACATGTGATCAATCTGGTCATAACACGCTTCTTAAAGTCATATGTTGGTTTGAAGGGTGTGCTGGCCATGTCCAGGAGGGTTTGCGTTCGCTTTAGACGTTCGTATGCATTTAAGCACGCCCTTCTGGACTTGCAGCGTCAAAACAATGTCCCAGAACACAGCCTGATTTGCGACATTCCAACACGCTGGAATTCCACCCTGCACATGTTGGACCGTCTGTACAAACAGCGGAAAGCTGTAAATGATTTCCTGATGCAGCAGACGGGCAGCGTTTGGAGCCAGTGTAATTTCGAGCTCAGGCACTGGCAGCTGGTTAGAGATGCATGTCGTGTTTTGAGGCCCTTTGAAGAGGCCACATGATTTGGCAGCCGTGACGCTAGCGGAATGAACGATGTTATGCCGCTGATATTCATTATGGAGCAAACGCTCACAGCGATGATTCAGCAAAGGATGGAGGAAGGATCACATCTGGCTATGGATGTTGAGGAGGAGGAGGAGGAGGATGAGGATGAGGAAACAGGACCTGAAGAGGAGCTGGATTTGGAGATGGAATCACAGGAAGGGATAGGGGACGAGGCAGCCGCACAACATGACAGTGATGTTGATGACGAGTCTGACGACGACCTTGATGATGGACAACCATGGCAGTATGGGGCGGAGATGGAACCAACCGGGCCCTCTGAAACGCTGGCCAGGATGGCGAGCTGTATGCTTCGTTACTTGCGCGCTGACTGTCGTATTGTTAGCATCAAGCAAAGAGATGAGTACTGGATAGCCACACTTTTAGACCCTCGGTATAAAGTCAGAATGGGGGAGTTTTTTGCGCCTTCCGAGAGGGAGGCAAAATTGGCTTATTATCGAGAGTAGCTATGCAGCCAGCTTGTCACGGCTTTCAAACGGCAAACACCTGTTGCAAGCATGTCTGACCGGGGGGCCACTCTCCGCTCCCCACTGTCTCATCGTTCCACCGCCTCTGGCAGAGCTACCTCTGCAATAGGCGGCAGCAGCAGCAGCCAATTCAGTTTGGAAAATATGATGACAACATTTTTACATCCAATACCCCGACCTGACACACATCATAGTCACCAAAGGGATGTTCACCATCATCAGCACCTAACCAACCAGGTCACTCGTACCTGGACTGTGCCCTTTCTCCGTCAGAAATCCTGATCCCAGACCCCATGGACTTCTGGGTCAGCAGATTGGATCATTGGCAAGAACTGGCCCAGTTTGCCATGGGTGTATTGTCTTGTCCACCCTCCAGTGTAGCGTCAGAGAAGGTATTCAGCGTGGCAGGGGGCTTCGTCACCCCTAAGCGAACAAGATTGTCCACCAACAGCTTGGAAAATCTCACGTTTCTGAAAATGAATCAAGCGTGGATCGGTGAGGATTTTAAAACCCCTGTGCCTGATGCCACTGATTAGATCTAACATTGCTGCTGCCGCTGCCGCCTGCTACTGCCGCCTGCTACTACGGGATTCTGTCCTGTCCACTCTTTTTTTAATGTGCCGCTGCTGTTGTTGCTGCTACTACTTCTACCACCAATCCACCCCCAGCGCCGTCTGCTACATGCCGGCCTGCCCCACCAAAGGGCTTTGTCCTGTGACTGTCCAGTCTGTTAATGTGCTGCTACTACTACCACCACCACCACCCTTGCTGTCCGTTGGCTACCTCTACTACCACCAATACACCTCCAGTGCCGTCTGCTACAAGCAGGCCTGCCCCACCACAGGGCTTTGTCCTGTGACTGTCCAGTCTGTTTTAATGTGCTGCTACTACTACTGCCACCTTTGCTGTCCGTTGGCTACCTCTACTACCACCAATACACCTCCACTGCCGTCTGCTACAAGCAGGCCTGAGGCAAGCCCCACCACAGGGCTTTGTCTGTGATTATCCAGTCTGTTTTAATGTGCTGCTGCTACTACTACTACTACCACCCTGGCTGCTCGTTGGCTACCTCTACTACCACCAATACACCTCCACTGCCGTCTGCTACAAGCAGGCCTGCCCCACCACAGGGCTTTATCCTGTGACTGTCCAGTCTGTTTTAATGTGCTGCTACTACTACTACCACCACCCTTGCTGTCCGTTGGCTTCCTCTACTACCACCAATACACCTCCACTGCCGTCTGCTACAAGCAGGCCTGAGGCAAGCCCAACCACAGGGCTTTGTCTGTGACTGTCCAGTCTGTTTTAATGTGCTGCTACTACTACTACCACCACCCTTGCTGTCCGTTGGCTACCTCTACTACCACCAATACACCTCCACTGCCGTCTGCTACAAGCAGGCCTGAGGCCTGTCCCACCACAGGGCTTTGTCTGTGACTGTCCAGTCTGTTTTAATGTGCTGCTACTACTACTACCACCACCCTTGATGTCCGTTGGCTACCTCTACTTCCACCAATACACCTCCACTGCCGTCTGCTACAAGCAGGCCTGAGGCCAGCCCCACCACAGGGCTTTGTCCTGTGACTGTCCAGTCTGTTAATGTGCTGCTACTACTACCACCACCACCACCCTTGCTGTCCGTTGGCTACCTCTACTACCACTAATACACCTCCAGTGCCATCTGCTACAAGCAGGCCTGAGGCCTGCCCCACCACAGGACTTTGTCTGTGACTGTCCAGTCTGTTAATGTGCTGCTACTACTACTACTACTACTACTACTACCACCACCCGTGCTGTCCGTTGCCTACCTATACTACGTCTACCACCAATACACCTCCACTGCCGTCTGCTACAAGCAGGCCAGAGGCCAGCCCCACCACAGGGCTTTGTCCTGTGACTGTCCAGTATATTAATGTGCTTCTACTACTACTACTACCACCACCACCCTTGCTGTCCGTTGGCTACCTCTACTACCACCAATACACCTCCAGTGCCGTCTGCTACAAGCAGGCCTGAGGCCTGCCCCACCACAGGGCTTTGTCTGTGACTGTCCAGTCTGTTAATGTGCTGCTACTACTACTACTACCACCACCCGTGCTGTCCGTTGCCTACCTCTACTACCACTAATACACCTCAACTGCCGTCTGCTACAAGCAGGCCTGCCCCACCACAGGGCTTTGTCCTGTGACTGTCCAGTCTGTTTTAATCTGCTACTACTACTACCACCACCCTTGCTGTCCGTTGGCTACCTCTACTACCACCAATACACCTCCACTGCCGTCTGCTACAAGCAGGCCTGGAGGGCTTATGAAAAGCCATTGCTTGTTGCTTTTACATCCATGTATGGATGAACCCCGGCAGGCATCTGCCACCATAAAGGGTACATTTTTTGAGGGCTTGTCAAAAGCCATTGCTTCTTCTTTTACCACCTTATATGTATGAACCCTGGCAGGCATCTGCCGCCAAAAATGGTTAATTTTTGTACCTTTTTTTAACAATGCATTAAGCATACAACATGCACAAGTGCAGTGGTTTCTGTTAGTTATCACCGTGTCGCATCCGTTTTCCTATAGCCATACATGTTGGCGTAACTTTGACACTAACTTTGCCTTAAAGACAGCTCAAAAGTACTTGGATACACTCATGGGTGACCTAAGAGTGTTATACAGGGCTTCTAGGGCTTTTAAACAGTGATATACACGATTTTTAGGGGCTTTCTTGAATTACAGGTTCGGTTAGAACTTGTTCGGTCCGAATCAAACATTTCCGTGAAATTCGGCGAACCAGCCGAACCGAACTTTTCATAAGTTCGCTCATCTCTAGTCATAAACATTTAATTATTCGTTTTTCAATTAAACTCATGGATGGTATTGTGTCTTCGGGCTCTTTGGATCATTGTAATCAATCTCAGACACCTGTGATAATTAGTTTGCCAGGTGTGCCCAATCAAAGGAAAACTACTTAAGAAGGACGTTCCACATTATTAAGCAGGCCACAGGTTTCAAGCAATATGGGAAAGAAAAAGGATCTCTCTGCTGCCGAAAAGCATGAAATAGTGCAATACCTTGGACAAGGTATGAAAACATTGGATATTTCAAGAAAACGTAAGCGTGATCATCGCACTGTGAAAAGATTTGTGGCTGATTCAGAGCACAGACTGGTTCGTTCAGATAAAGGCATAATGAGGAAGGTTTCTGCCAGACAAATTAAAAGGATTAGGAGAGCAGCTGCTAAAATGCCATTGCAAAGCAGCAAAAAGGTATTTGAAGCCGCTGGTGCCTCTCTAGTCCCGCGAACCTCAAGGTGTAGGATCCTCCAGAGGTTTGCAAGTGTGCATAAAGCTATTATTTGGCCACCCCTAAACAATGCTGACAAACAGAAACGGTTGCAGTGAGCTCAGAAATACATGAAGCCTAATTTTCAAACCGTGTTGTTTACTGATAAGTGCCGTGCAACCCTGGATTGTCCAGATGGATGGAGTAGTGGATGGTTGGTGAATGGCCACCATGTCCCAACAAGGCTGCCACGTCAGCAAGGAGGTGGCAGAGTCATGTTTTGGGCTGGAATCATGGGGAGAGAACTGTGAAAATGACCTCTGCAAAGTACGTAGAGTTTATGACTGACCACTTTCTTCCGTGGTACAAAAAGAAGAACCGTGCCTTCCGAAGCAAAATTATCTTCATGCATGACAATGCACCATCTCATGCTGCAAAGAATACCTCTGTGTCATTGGCTGCTATGGGCATAAAAGGAGAGAAACTCATGGTGTGGCCCCCATGTTCCCCTGACCTCAACCCTATTGAGAACCTTTGGAGCATCCTCAAGCAAAATATATATGAGGGTGGGAGGCAGTTCATATCAAAACAGAAGCTCTGGGAGGCTATTCTGACATCCTGCAAAGATATTCAAGCAGAAACTGTCCAAATACTCACAAATTCAATGGATGCAAGAATTGTGAAGGTGATATCAAAGAAGGGGTCCTATGTTAACATGTAACTTGGCCTGCTAAGTTTTTTTTGATTGAAAAAGCTTTTGGTTTCTGTAAATATGACCTCCTGATGCTGCAAATTCAACAAATTACCATTTTAGTTCTCTTCACAACCTTTAAAATGTTTTGAGCTCTGTTGTGCATAATAATTTGAAACAGTGCATTTTGAGTTTTTTTGCTTCTAAAAAAAAATCTGTTATCATTAGGAGATTTGTTCAATAAAATTTGCATTATACTCCAATGGTTGATCGTTTGAAGATTATACTGACTGTCATTTGCATCGACTATTTAGGAAAATCAGCGTAAAATAACATTTGCATAATAATTTGGAACGCTGTGTACACTGTGGAGTGAGGCTAAGGGTATCAGGCGAGCAGCATAATAGTATTTAGTGAGGTTCGGTAAACCCAACCCCCCCCCCCCGAGACTTTAGGAGCATGAAGTGTACTTTATGGGTCTCTACAGCGTTAAGGACCCCAAATGAAGGACAATATAACCTTCTGAAGGTCTTTCAAATAGGGGGCAGGGACATCTATTTGTAAAGTGCGGAAGAAGTATAGGATTCTGGGAAGAACCATGATTTTAACAGCTGCTGTTCTGCCGAACCAGGAGAGAGGCATAGAAACCCAGTGCATCAGTTCTTTTTCAGTTTTTGTTTTAAAGGGAGGAAGTTTGTGTGGAAAAGGGTGGAATAGCAAGGAGTGAGGTGAACGCCCAGATAGGAGATTATGTCTTCCCTCCATCTCAGCTCAAAGTTCAGTTGTATTAACTTGGCCATGGAATGTGGAATGCTGATGTTCACGACCTTAGACTTGTCATGGTTGACTTTCCATCCTGAAATGTGGGAAAACTGGTCTAAGACATGATAAAGATTTGTGAGGGAAGTAAGGGGAAATGACAACACCAATAAGATGTCATCCGCATATAGTGCACACTTGTGTGTATGACCCCTAATCTCAACACCCTTTATGTCATTGTTCATCCTGATCAGGTGGGCCAGGGGCTCGATTGCCAAGACAAAAAGAATAGGGGAGGGAGGGTGGGTACCCCTGTCTCGTCCCCCGGGCTATGGACATACGGTCTGTAAATAATCCCTTGATCATCACCTGGGCAGATGGAGTCGAGTACAGACTTGTCAAGAGAGAGACAAATTTATCGCCAAACCCCCTACGCTATCGAAAGAATAGATAGCCCAGGTCAGGGAATCTAAAGCTTTATGCAGGTCTAGCGACAGGCAAAGTGCTCACATTTTCCATGATCCGTCCCAATGTGAACGAACAAAGGATATAAGATCAATAATTCTTCTAGTTTGATCAGCCGCTTGTCTGTTTGGTACGAAACCCACCTGGTCAGGATGAATGTTATTGTTCTAGGAAAACATTGAGTCTCGTGGCCATAATTTTAGTGAGTATCTTCATGTCAACATTAATTAGCGATATTGGCCTATAATTTTGACAAGAACAGGGGCCTTTACCATGTTTTGGGATCACTGAAATGAACGCTTTGAGGTGTTTCAGGTCCAGGAGAACCACCATCCCTTCAAGAATTAAAAAGGGTGACCAAATGAGGGGCCAAAACATCAGCAATTTTTTTATAGTATAGGTTAGAGAACCTTTCTGGCCCTGGGGATTTAGCTGATTTGAGAGATTTAATTGCTGCCAAATCTTCCTGTGTTGATATAGGGGCCTCCATATTATCTTTGTGGGGTTCTGTTAATGTAGGCAAGGAGATAATCTAAAATAGAGCATCAGCTTTCAATTTATCTAGTGGGGAGGGGATTTGTATAGGGAGGTGTAGAATGAAAACAAACTATTGAGAACCTCTTTAGGGTATTGCGTTTATTTTAGGGACCATAAAGTTACGGGACAATGGAGCAAGTATCCGCAATAAAGGGGTGTCCGGTTTATCACTTTGGGCAAAGAATCGATATTGCGTCCAACGAATGTGACGTTCTTCGATAGTAGTAAGACACAAGTTATGTTCCGTACGGGCATCTTCAATTTTAGAGCGTAAATCTAGTTTATTATCTGCCCTTTGTTGTCGTATTAAAGCTAAATAGGCCGCTTCCTTGTCTTTAAGAGTTTGGTCCCTAGTTCTTTTTAGACGTGAGGCAAGCTGAATGAGTTTCCCTCTAAGGATGGCTTTATGGGCCTCCCAGTTAATAGCTGGGGAAGTATCAGTTGCATAATTAATTTGTAAGTAGTGTTCAGGTTCAGTTACAATTTCTTGGGGGTTTGTTAGAAGGGACTCATTCAAAAGCCGTGAACAAGACTGAGGCTTAAGCCAGAAGCAGTCCAATGTAAACAAAACCAAGTCGGGAGCAGACAACGAAATGGGGTGTATTTTGGCATGGAGTAGACTATTTAAGAGCTGAGACAGAAGGAAGATGTGATCTATGCGAGAGTAAGATGAGTGGGCATGAGAATAAAAGGTGTAATCCCTGGTGGAGAGATTGCCGGATCTCCAAGCATCAACAAAATCATGAGAGTGTAAGAGTTTGGCTAATTGTAACCCTTGTTTAGGGGGGAGCAAAAGGAGGATGGACCTGCAATCGCTTTATCAAGGAGGTGATCAAGCACTACATTAGAACCCCTCCCTAAAAACACTTTACCAAGGAAATACGGTAGTAGTTTTCTGAACATTGCATGAGGATGGAGGATCAGCCATGACCAAAGTGTTCACAGAAAGCACAATTCCTGAGACATTCGACCATCATAAGAAGGGGAGAGGGAAGGAGGGGCGAGGAGCAAAAGTAAGAAAGAAAAGATAATAACAACAAATTATCTAGATATAAACAGCAATATTTAGAACGAGGCCCAAACAGGACCATAAGGCATCTTGGGAGATCACCACCGAGAGAACAATATAATATCAGTGGGATCTCCCAAGAACCCAAGGAGGGTATGCCATCACCCAACGGGATGGCCAGCTCTCAATTGCTCAGTCACTACTAAGCTTAAAAACTGCATTAGAAAATACCACGGTAGTAGAGACAATAGTAGTTAAAAAATAAACATTGATCTAAACAGTAAAGGGAACTTATGTGCAAAGAAATTTCCAATCAGGTTCCAGTAAGAATCATTTCAGGGGTGCGTCAAGGACCTGCAAGTTCAGGTAGTAGAAATTGGAGGTCGGGACAAAGATTTGGAGCTACAGAGTGGTCGAAGACGAGCTGCGGAATAGGAGGAAGCAGGCGGTTGTGATTTTCTGGGCGGAGGTGGCCCAGGATCTTTTGAAATAAGTCCCAAGTGCTCCAGAATGGACTCTCCTTCCTGGAGAGAAGCAAAACTATATGGTCGATTACGATATGAGAATGTGAGATGGAAAGTGAAGGTTCATCTATATCTAATCTCCTGGCGTATCAGAACTTGGAGGAGAGGTTTTAATGAACGACACCTCTGGATCATGCGAGGAGCCAGATCAGCGAAGATCTGTATATTGCAGTTACATAGTTGCAGGTGTTCTGAGGTCCTGGAAGCTTTCATGACTTGTTTCTTCACAGAATAGTAATGATGTTTCACCAACACATCTCTGGGTAATCCATCTGTGTGGGGAGCTGTAAGTGCCCTATGCACTCTGTCAATATCAAAGTAGTGGTCGGGTAAATCAGGGAGGAGATTTTTTAAAAGATCATGTACCGCAGTTTCTAGATCCAGTATGTTTTGTGACAATCCTCTTATATGGAAATTTTCAAGTCTGGATCTATTTTCCATATCTTCAAGCTTAGAGTGGGCTTCCTCAAGCAGTTGGTATATAACATAAACTAACATCAATACGGTCAGAGTGCTGGTTAACAATTTTAGACTCCATCACCTCCATTCTAGACCCTAGAGCATGAAAGTCTGCTTTAAGTTCAGAAGTGATCTTTACACATGTTTTCTGAAGATCTTGCTGTAAAAGCTGTAAGAAGCGTGCAATAAGAACTTTATTGCCAGAATATACCCCAGTTTCAGCATGTAGCTGTGAGTAGGATAGTTGGGAAGGCACGGCCTGGCTAGTTGAAAACCCCATAACAGCATGTTCTGCAAAGGATGCAATGGTGTCTTCTTTGACAAACAAATCTGAGGCAGGGCTTGGGCTCTGAAAACATAGGGTACCTCCATCCACGTTGTGTATCGGGTCCGGTGAGGATGCCTGCAGCTTTGGTGAGTGAGGCGGGTCAGCGCCATTATGGTCTGCTCCACGTGTGCAGGTTGTAGTGGAGGTTGATCTGGTCAGGATCCCAGACTTCTTGGCTTTCCATTTCGCCATCAAAAAATCCCTGAGGGGAAGGAGGAGGAATTCTGGTGGAATTTGAGTGGGGTGAGTGGTTAGAAATAGCTGAATATAGCTGGATACTCCCGGGGAGGTGCAGAGCTCTAGGGAAGTCCGTCCACCATTAGCCTCGCGCGCATGCGCCTTATGTTTTCTTTTTTATTATGTGGATGGTCGGTTGCGTGTGCCTGGACGCACTATGAGTAGAAAGCAAGCAGGCAAAAGCAGTGTGATGCTCTGGTCAATGTTCTGCTGGGAAATCTTGAGTCTTGGCATTCATGTGGACACTTTGACACTACCACCTATCTAGATATTGTTGCAGACTAAGTACACCCTTTCATGGCAATGGTTCTCCCTAATGACAGTGGTCTCTTTCAGCAGAATAATGTGTCCTGCCACACATCACATTTACAGGACTTAAAGGATCTGATGCTAACATTATAGTGCCAGATACCATAGGACACCTTCAGTGGTCTTGCGGACTTCATGCATTAATGGCTCAAAGCTGTTTTGGCGCCACGAGTGGGACCCACACAATATTAGGCAGGTTGTGTTAATGTTATGAGTGCCAGTCCTAATGTAGATGTAATAGTATCAGCTGACCTGCATGTATAATAATATTGACTGTAGTGCCCACATAACACCAGCTATAGTGTCCTTATGAAATGTCTAATTTAGAGGATCATAAACCAAGCCCATTATTCTACAGTAATGTTACATGTAGACATTATAGCGACTGAAGCATCGTTTACATAAAAGTGCTACGCTATATGCAGATAACCAATGTCTAAATTACTGTATCATACAGTGCAAAAATATAGTGCACTAATAAAAGTAACATAGATTATGCAAATACAAGAGCCAAACAATGTTTAAATAATTTTGCCATACAGTGCATAAATAATAATGTCGAATATTGTCAAGGTACTCTAGGACTACCACATGCAGCTTTCAATCTTTCCTACCTCCAAAAAAGGGGCGCTATTTAATTTAGTTTCTCAGAAAGCAAAATGTCAATAAAAGCTCCCATCTATGGCAACCTGGTGATGTATCCTCACAGATTGACGAATTTCACACACATCGTTTAGCCGCGTTATCCATGGTGTTTTTTTGTATTTTTTTACCATTCTTTGTTCATTATATTAGGCTGATAGTCTATGATATGGTTTGTGGACTTTTAGTGGCATCTTTGAGGTCCAGGGACAGATTTAGGGGGGTGATAAGGGGCAATCGCTCCACTAAACAACAACACCAAAATGTTTTTATTTAATTGGCCATTATTTATTTGTATAAATCTAATAGATAACGGGCAGTAATAGTCACCTTTACCCGCTCCCGGTTCCCCAATTACTTTGGGAATCACCCTACTAAGTCCTAAAGCTGTCCAGCGTCAAGATGTATGGTGTGGTGGTGCACACAGTTTCCTAATGCTGACAGCGTCAGAACCCTGTGTGGCTCCTCCCTAATCTGGGAGCGAGGAGAGGTGAGTATATAGAGGTTCTTGTCTGGGCTCTGATTATTTAAGGAACTGGGGTCCGAAATTTATTTAGGTGTCCACGCATTTTGGTTGCAGATTTGTGTTGCAGATTCCGCCACGCAAATCTGCAGCAATTTACAGTCCAATACAAGTAAATGGGGTTTTCAAAATCCCATTCACATATAACAAAAACATTTGGCATGAAAATCAGAGCATGTTGCGTATATTCAAATCCGCAGCATGCTCATTCTTGTGCAGAAAAAAAGTAGAATTTCACCGCGGATGTCACACTTTGCATTGCATCGGGTGAAATCCGTGTGAATACGCATCTCAATCACTGCAGCATAATAAAGGGGGGGCCAAAAAGTCTCTATGCCGCATATGAGGAGATAAGTACTATACACTATACGTCATAGTTTGGGAGCTGTGTTACAGATTTTGCATTGAGGTTCCAAGTTTCAACTCTCATGACAAAGCTTTATTTAAAAAGCAATGGCTGGTCTGCTCCTGGCTGTTTGGACCAATTCCACATCTGAAATTGCCCTGATTATTTTATTCAGCTTTTTATTTTATACATTTTGCACCACCCTATTAAACGGCCTGGTCACAGATATTGGTTATCATATTTTACACTTTGCACATGGATATAATTTAATATAAATTTCTTCTGCTCTGACAACAATGCTGTTGAATCAGTTAATTTGTTTTCTTAATCAAACCCTAGAGAAATGTAATCTGTAAAGATATAATCTGCAAATGTTACGATATTCCAATGCTTTATGGATTACTCTATGCAGATAGAAACCACTGTGAAAACTGAATTACACACATGAAATTATGCCTAATGCAGTGCAGGTTATATTGAGCATTTAAGTAGAATTTGCTCAACAGTTATGTCCTTAGAAGTAATATGTCTACATTTTGCCTGTGACTGAGGTTTTTAATTTTATTATGGAAATGTAGATAACATTCCAATTGCTGTACACTGCTGCTTTTCATGGCAACTGCTTGGTCCAGACATATAGTCAGAGACTGACTAGAAAGTTCACCGATTCTACTGCTTAAAAATGTGCAAAGTGAAAATCATCAGACACTTTTACATTGGGAGAGAAGGTCCCTAATGACATTACCTATTTAAGTCCTAGACATCTGACCTACTGTATGCGAGGATGTACTGTGTAGAGTATGTAGGGGAGTATGCAGAGGCGTAGCTGGGTTCTCCAGCACCCAGGGCAAAGATTCCTTTTGGCGCCCCCCCCCCCCCTCCAAACCACTGTCCCGACTTTTTCTTCTCCCTCACCATGTTTGCTTTCTCTACCGATCAATGAGAAGTACATTTTTTTTCCACTTTTTTTTTATGTAACTCGAGCATAAAACCATTTGTCCATTTTTTACAAGCGATACAGTTATATAAAGTAGTTAACATAACAATAAATAGAAAGAAAATAAATAAAGAGGTCAGTGCCGGACTAAACAGATTGCATATCTGAGGCTAATGAAACTATATGTTGACATAATGAACAGCCTCCTGTAGATAGTGCCACACACCTCCGCTTGTAGACAGCGCCACACCTCCCCTTGTAGATAGTGCCACACAGTCCCCTTGTAGATAGTGCCACACTCCCTGCCTGTAGATAGTGCCACACCTCCGCTTGGAGATAGTGCCACACAGCCTGCTGTATATAGTGCTACACACCTCCCCTTATAGACAGCGCCACACCTCCCCTCATAGATAGTGCCACACCGTACTCCTGTAGATAGTTCCACACTCCCCCCTTTTAGGTAGTGCCACACACGCCCCCTTGTAGGTAGTGCCACACATGCCCCCTTAGAGGTACTGCCAGCCCCCATGTAGTGCCACACAACCGCCCTTGTAGATATTGCCACCCTCCCCCTTGTAGATAGTGCCACATACGCACAGCCCTGTAAATAGTGCAACACACACTTTCTTGTAGATAGCACTACAACCCCCTCCCTGTACATAGCTCCATTGGGGCTTCCTAGAGTTGCCCCTGACATCACTGTCCATATATGGATAGTGACCTCAGGGGCTTCTCCAGGAGTGAAATCCCCGGGAAGAGCGTCGGCAACGCTTTGGCCAGGGAATTCATCTATACCTCCCAACTTTCAAGTATCACAAAGAGGGAGAACCGATGAGGCGCGCATAGCAACACAGTATAATGCCCTCTCGCTGCCTCCACACAGTATAATGCCCCCATAAAGTATAAAGCCCCCATAGCTGTCACCATACAGCATAATGACGCCAAAGATGCACCTATACAGTATAATGCCCACACAAATTCTCCCATGCAGTATAATTCCCACACATATGCCCCTATACAGTACAATGCCCACACAGATGCCCACATGAAGTATAATGCTGAATCAAATTCTCCCATACAGCATAATGCCCCTATAGCTGCTCCCATACAGCATTATGCCCCCATACAGTATAATGCCCCATAGCTGCTCCATACAGCTTAATGCGCCCAAGGCTGCCCCCATACAGTATAATGCCCTATAGCTGCCTCCATACGGTAGAATGCCCCTACAGCTGCCCCATACAGTATAAAGCTCCTATAGCTGCCCCATACAGTATAATGCCTCTGTAGCTTCCCCATACAGTATAATGCTGCCATAACTGCCCCATACAGTATAATACTGCCTTAGATGCCCCCATCCTGTACAATACCCCCTTAGATGCCTCTTGTGCCAGTGCCCATGTAGATAGTGCCCATAGACAGTACCCATGTAGCTAGTGCCAGTGTCCTCTGTAGATAGTGGTCCTATATAGTGCCATTGTGCCCATGTAGAAAGTGCCACACTCCCTTGTAGATAGCGCTACCCATTCCCCCGTGTAGATTACGTCATTCAGACTCCTTCTAGAAATGGAATTCTCAGCAAGAGCAACAGGCTGGGGATTCCGCTCCTAGTTGATACCGTGCATTTATATACAGTGACATCACTGATATTACTGTCCATATATGGACAGTGACGTTAGGGGCTACTCCTGCAGCGGAATCCCCTGCCAGAGTGTCGGCAACAGGGATTACGCTTCAGAGGAGCCACTGAAGTCACTGTCCTTATATGGACAGTGACGTCAAGGGCTTCCCTGGGCACAGCTTCCTCTACTCCTCGCTCTTAACTAATGCTGAAGCAGGGAGCTGATGGTTCCTTGCTTCAGAATTAAGTTGAATTGTATCTGTGTCCTGAGGACGAAGATACAGTTGACTGCGGAACATACCACCGGCCGGCCGGGACAGCGGGAAGTATGATTCCTCTCCTGCAGGAGGGGTCCCTGACGTCACTGCCGATATATGGATAGTGACATCAGGGCGACTCCGCTCCAGGAGGAGTATGCAATCGTATCTACACCTGAGGGGCCAATTCAAGCTTTTTTGCTACCTGAGGCAAAAACTCAGGTATCTATTTAAGGTGTGTACACATGGATCAAATTTGCTGCAGAAAATTCAGCAGCAAATCCAACCCAGAATTCGCAGGGAAATCTGCCAGAAAATATGCACCAAATCGTGCTGTGGAAACCAGTGGAGATAAAAAAAATAAAAATACTATGCTCGCCACCCTCGTGCTCCTGTGGCAATATGTCCCTGGTCCTCTGGATGGTCTCTGTACAGCTGGTATCCAGTGATTTGGTTGCAGCGGTCAAATGTGATGAAACATCATTACAGGATCCCAGCTGTACATGACCTGGTTTCTGCCTGTCCTGTCTCTGCAGACTTCCTCCCCACTTCCCCCTGCTTGTCCCCGACTGCTGACAGCTAATGATAGAACAGCTGGAGTAGAGAAGGGACATGCAGGGTGGAGAAACAAGTCTTGCGTGATGCAGCAAGTGAGGTTTCCAGCACACTGGTCCAATGTTTACAGCGTCTGTGTGTGGCCGCTCTTTTGCCGCCCCCACACAATGCTGAAGGCTATCGCCAGAGACCAGCAGCTCATCCTGCCTCATGGTAGGTGCGGCACTGTGCACCCGGCCTGGCGCCCCCCCTACCTTCTGTCTTAGTTGCGCCCGGGGCACATACTCCGCATTCCCGCCCTAGCTACGCCCCTGGAGTATGTATGTAGAGGAGGCAAAGATTTTTGACAAATGCAGAGTAAAGCCCCATTCACACGACAGTAAAAAATCCCGTAATTACGTACGGATGTCCATTTGCGTACGGTAAGGTGCCCGGGCTGTTGAAAAATATAGAACATGTCCTATTTCAGGCCGTAATTACGGCACGGCAGGCCCATAGAAGTCTATGGTGCTCCCGTAATTACGGGTGGCTACATGTGTGCACCCGTAATTATGGGAGCGTTGCTAGGCGACATTCGGGGATTTCATTTTTTGAATAAAGAGAAGCAGAGAAAATGGCGTCTGAGCGATCATGTGACCCTTTTAAGGGGTTTGGACATGATTGTGACATCATTTCCAGCCCCCTTTTTTTGTGGGTCCATAAATACAGGTGGAATACGGATGACAATGGACCCGTATTTACGGGCACTTTTCCGTAAATACGGGTTAAATACGAGTTAAAAACATGTGACAAAGGACCCGCATTTACGGCCAGTATTTACGGGAGGGAAAAAATACGGTCGTGTGCATGGGGTCTAAGGCTCCATGCACACGACCGTATTTTTCATCAGTAATTACGGATAGTAATTTCTGACAGTATTTACGAACCCATTCATTTCTACTGGCCACGGACAGCATTGAGTTTTTTTACTGATGGGTGTCCGTGCTGAAAAAATGATAGAACCTGTCCTATTCTTTTCAGTAATTACGGCAAGGACTCTCCCATAGAAGTCTATGGGAGCTTGCATAAATACGGTCGGCTACGGATGTGCATCCGTATACTGTCCGTATTTACGGAAGCGTTGCTATGCAGCATGCTGATGACATCATTTGCATCCTCCTTCCTTTTTATACGGATCCGTATATACGGATACAAAAACAGCTGTTTGATAGGTGATCAATTATTTTTGTGGGACAACCCCCTTTAATTATTTCCAAAGAATATAAATAATTGTATACTCTTGGTTATCCACTGTAAATGACTCGTGCACACAGAGCTTCTGCAGAGCAAGAGTCACTCTGTGTGCCACTGTATGGTACTCTGTAAAACGCTGCATTATGGAGAAATTATCTTTCCTTTTTCTGGGGAAAATAGCTCTGATATAGCATTTTTTCTGTATGATTCTGTAGGAATTTGACAGACATAACCTACCTTTATATGAAATCAGAAGCATATAGTGGGCTTCATAGAATTCTATGGGTGTCGTATTACAGCTTTGTTAAACTCGGAGGTTGTAAGGAGCTGTAGCAGGGCCAGCGTCAGCACCCGGCACACCCGGGCAAGTGCCGCTGCCGTCGTTAAGGTGATGTAAGAAGGATAGGATTCCCAGGCAGAGCGCTAGCGGCTCTGCTCCAGGACTCCTTCTCAGGGAAAGCCCCTGACATCTCTGTCCATATATGGACAGTGAAAATGGACAACGATGCCAGGACCAGAGCAGTGTCCCAGCCTGGCTGCGCTGCTCCCGCCTCGATTCAGTAGGGTTGAATGCTGGAGCCTCGCTCCAGCATTCACTGTGCCGTGAGCAGATCGGCACAGGCAGGCGTGATGTAGTGACGTCACTACCTATTGCCTGTCTGCGACGAGTCACTCACAGGACAGTGCAGAGGAGGAGAAGGAACCTCCCCACGTCGGTAGGTAAGTAATTATGTTTTTTTTTTATTAGGTACATATGGGGGCATTATACTGGGTATGGGAGGGGGGTCCTATTGTAGCTGCTGAGGGGACATTATAGTGTATGGGACAGCTGTGGGGGCATTATACGGTATGTGGCAGCTATTGAGGGCATTATACTGTATGGGGGCATTATACTGTATGGGACAGCTATTGGGGGCATTATACTGTATGGTTCAGCTATGGGGGCATTATACTGTGTGGGGCAGCTACGGGGAGAATTATACTGTGGTGGTCAGCTATGGGGGGCATTATACTGTGTAGGGGGGCAGCTATGGGGGCATTATACTGTATGGTGCAGCTATGGGGCATTATACTGCGTGGGGCAGGCTACGGGGAGCATTATACTGTGGTGGTCAGCTATGGGGGGCATTATACTGTGTAGAGGGCAGCTATGGGGGCATTATACTGTGTGGAGGCAGCTATGAGGGGCATTATACTGTGTGGGGGGCAGCTATGGGGAGCATTATACTGTGGTGGTCAGCTATCGGGGCATTGAACTGTATGGGACAGCTATGGGGGCATTATGCTGTGTGGAGGGCAGCTATGGGGGCCATTATACTGTGGGAGCAGCTATAGGGGTCATTATACTGTGGTGGTCAGCTACTGGGGCATTATACTGTGTGGCGGCAGCTATGGGGAGCATTATACTTTGTGGGGGGCAGCTATGGGAAGCATTATACTGTGGTGGTCAGCTATGGGGGGCATTATACTGAGTAGGGGGGCAGCTATGGGGGCATTATACTGTATGGTGCAGCTATGGGGGCATTATACTGCGTGGGGCAGCTACGGGGAGCATTATACTGTGGTGGTCAGCTATGGGGGGCATTATACTGTGTGGAGGCAGCTATGAGGGGCATTATACTGTGTGGGGGGCAGCTATGGGGAGCATTATACTGTGGTGGTCAGCTATCGGGGCATTATACTGTATGGGACAGCTATGGGGGCATTATACTGTGTGGAGGGCAGCTATGGGGGCATTATACTATGAGTTGGATTTATACTGTGGGAGCAGCTACAGGGGTCATTATACTGTGGTGGTCAGCTACTGGGGCATTATACTGTGTGGCGGCAGCTATGGGGAGCATTATACTTTGTGGGGGGCAGCTATGGGAAACATTATACTGTGGTGGTCAGCTTTGGGGGGCATTATACTGTGTGGGGGCAGCTATGGGGGGGTCATTATACTGTGGGGGCATTCATGGGGTCTGTCGGGCAAGGCAGCTGGGCATAGGCGTTTGAAGGGGTCTGGTGGTGTTGGTTAGGGGGGGCTAAGCTGAATTCTTGCACCAGGGCCCATGAGCTTTTAGCTACGCCACTCCCAGGCAGAGTGCTAATAGTGCGTTGCCCGGAACTATGGATCTGGGGTATCCCCTGACAACACTGTCCATATATAGACAGTGACGTCAGAGCTGTGTGCCACTACCTGGGAGGAGGATGCTGTGTGGCACTATCTACAGAGGGTACTAAATGTATTGGGGTACAAACTGGGGGCCTAACTTTTATATGGGGGCATAAACTGGGCATAACATCTATATGGGGGCACAAAGTGACGATTTTTGGCATTTTACTGCCGCCGTGAGTTTCCCCGCAAAGGGGCCCACTAAGTCTGTGTCGCCCAAGGGCCCTCATAAACCTGGAGCTGGCCCTGTGTATGGCCCTACCATGTGATTGAGATCTAACTCTGCTTCACAAATCCTGCATTGCATTTATACTTAATCAAATTATATCAGTAGAATATGAATCCATAATAAATATTTATATTATTCCTATAGAAGAAAATATGGATCCATCTCTGTAGAAGTCAATTGTGTAAAATATAGATCTGGATTTAAGATAAAATTGACTTAATGTTCTTTCATGCTGTTATCGCTTTCTTTCTCACATATTAAATTAAAGAGTAGAGAAACATGAGCAGGACAGCACATTGTTTAGACTTTGCTGTTTCGTAGAATTGCTTTATGGTACTAAATCAACTAATAGCTGATAAAAACCTTAGAAACTTCTGCTGAGGGGAAGGAGGGGTGGCGGTGTGAATAGTGAGAAATCTGCTGTCAGAATGATCTTGCCAGAAAGCCGGGGGAGAGTACTGCTGCTGATTGGATGGAGAATACTGCTATCAGTGGGTGATGGGGAAACCGTTCTACCACAAGTTTAACGGAAGAAAATACTGCTGCCAAAGGGAGATGGGAGGGTAACCAAAAATATCCATGCAGCAGACTAAAGGGGTGATCCGAAGCTGGAAAGTCATTGGATTTGTGCAGTAAATGGCATTATTATTTGTACACTTTATGGTTATATTTTTGGGCAGTATATGGCGGTATCATTAATTTTTGGTATCTGACTTAGTTATCCTATGTGTGCTCTGTATGGCGGTATTGTGTATGGAGATTTTATTCATGCGAATATGGCAGTATTATTTGAGTGTTAGCTGGCAGTGTTTGAAAATCCATATGCTGAAGATATGACACCTACTAAAACATGCTGGCCTTTGCTTCATTAAAATTACTGGCTGTATCCTTCGATAACTTATCTATAAACCTACGACATATCCCAAGATGATTGGTGCGAGATCTTAAACAAACATGTACAAAAAAGTATATCTCTGACAGATGCCTGCCCATAGACAGCAATGTGAAAAAAAACATATACGTGTAATGTATACTTTATTTACTGGATGGCTGTGACAGATGCCTCTGACGAATGCCATCTGGCAGTCATTCGTTGCCTATAGACTCCCCAATCTTTTGTTGCCCATAGACTCCCAATGTTAAAAAAGTTTATGTTTAACATATTTATTTATTTATGTTACTTATATAGCGCCAACATATTCTGCAGCGTTGTACATAGGTCCTCACTTTCTGTCCCCTTCGGGGCTCACAATCTAAATTTTCTATTGGTATTTTTATGGAGTATATACATTTTTTACTTAATGGCATGAGATTTATTGGATTGGTAACATGACAAATTGCATAACTTAACACAACTCAAGAAAAGTTAAGGCTGGACTCATCTGTATGTGAAATTCTCATATAAGGAAAGAAATATCTTAAATTTTTTTTATTTTGGCCTTTTTTCAAGATATCTAAATTTCTGGGGGGAATCAAAACCTAAAATCAAAACCGCATGTAATAAATCAGAGCCTAAACAAAATCAAAACACAAGGGTCTATGCACACCTATGCTTTTTACAATTCTATCTACATCTTAAGCATGTTTAGAATGCCTCTAGTTTATTAGCAATAACTGGGGAAAGGCATTTGAATGTCAGCAACAGAACCTAATATTTCAGGAGATGATTGTGTTGATCTAACAAAGGCTGAGTCATGATGAAAGAAAAGGAATGATGGAAAGCAGGAACCCAAAGACTAGAGAGAGATAGGAAAATTATCATTTTGATGAGTGCTTACTATGAAACTAGTGTTTGAGAATTTAAACACACCTCTTTTATATAAAACAAACATGTTTTTAGATATTTTTCCTCATTAATGATTTCAACTTTTTTTCTAGCCTCATCCCATATGTTGCTACAATATTCTTTCTTTTATATATTTTTATTAAAAATTATTTAATATTTATTTAGTATTTACATTTTTTTTGTAATGAGGACTATTTTTATAAACTCAAGGGTATGAAAATATTATTAATTTTATTTTATATGTTATATTTTAAATAATAAATGTTAGGTGAAATCATTATGTTATACAACAATATTTATTTATTTAATACATTATTTCCATTTTTAATGGTTTCAATGAGAATAAAAGCAGCACAACTCTTGTCCTTGGACTGTGTCTGTCATCACAATCAAGCCCTGTTAACTGTTTTGGATCCAATCTTTGTTTTAGCTTAAATTAAAAAACAAAAAACAAATAAATTTTAAGAACCGTTAGAAATAGACTTTAGAGTGTCTAGTTTTTAGAACACAATGCTTTTTTTACCATTAATTGTTGGATCATTACCCATACATTAATACCATGGTGTAAAAAATGTAATTAGACATTTTAATGCACAATTGAAAAAAAGGGCACTTGTGTTTTATACTATATTTCTGGTCAAAAAAAATAAACTACACCTCCAAGTCAGGTGTCCTTATGATCAGGATAAATGAAAAAATATATATTTCAATACATTTGTATGATGCAATTACCTTTATTTTCAAACTGTTACATTTTAAATGATGACAGTTTTAATTTTTTTTCCATCTTTCCATGGCTATAAAAAAAAAAGTAACAAAAATGTTACCTATACATATATACCACAAAAAGGAAGCACTACATGTCCCAAGAAAACAGTGCAAAATTCACATCGATACATAAAACACATACAGAGTTATACTGTGTTACATCTGTGAATAGCAAAACTGCGAAAATTGCTCTTAAGGTTGCTCACTAAGGTTTAAAATACCTTCAGTAGTAGGGTATGTTCACACGGCCTATTTACGGACGTAATTCGGGCGTTTTTGCCCCGAATTACGTCTGAAAATAGCGCCTCAATAGCGCTGACAAACATCTGCCCATTGAAAGCAATGGGCAGACGTTTGTCTGTTCACACGAGGCGTATATTTACGCGCCGCTGTCAAAAGACGGCGCGTAAATAGACGCCCGCGTCAAAGAAGTGACCTGTCACTTCTTTGGCCGTAATTAGAGCCGTTATTCATTGACTCCAATGAATAGCAGCGCTAATTACGCCCGTAATTGACGCGGCGTTCAAGCGCCTGCACATGCCGGTACGGCTGAAATTACGGGGATGTTTTCAGGCTGAAACATCCCCGTAATTTCAGCCGTAACGGACGCCCTCGTGTGAACATACCCTTAAGGTGTTTAAGGGTTAATAACACATATTAACTGTGTTTATATACTGGGTAATATTGTATTGGACTTTATCTTAAGCAAAGCATTCTAAACAAAAAAAATTACAAATGTGAACTGATGTGTGTTTCATACATATCACACTTAGTGGAAAATTGATTGGTCCCCGATGTATTAAGCATCACCTGGTTTTCTAATTAATCTAAACTGTGCAACATCTGTGTCTCTCAATATTTTCTTAATTTTTTATATAAAAACACTGAAATGCAGAGGTATGCATAACAACACAGTTTACTTATTATCGCTACATTTCAGCATTCTCCAGAAAATGTTGGTCTACTTGAATTATGAAATATTTCTTGAAAATAAACTTGTTCTAAATTTTAAACGATGGTAGCTACATTGCTAATATATTTATTAATAAAATACTTATTTTTCAGAGAAGATTCCTGTTTTTGCTTGTGTGCAGGATATTCTATGTGTAAATTATTAAATATTTTACTACCTCAAATATGCTAAATACCAATAGTGTGAAGGTCTGCAAACAAATTCGAAGTCCAGTGGCTGAAACAATCTGGACAGAGGCTGATAATAGCAAAAGTAGTAGTCAAGTAACAATCCAAGTTCAGTACACAGATAAGAAGCAACAGTTTGTAGCAGAAGGCTACCTGGTATGGAAATTATCAGAGTTGGGTACACAGATAACAAACAACAGTTTGTAGCGTAAAACAGAGATGTGGTCAGGAAACAATCTGAGTTCGGTACACAAATAAGCTGCAACAGTTTGTAGAGTAATGCAGCAATGAACTAAACTAAAGACTCAATACTCTGGCAAGGAGGAAGTGCATGGACTAGGCCTTTATAGGAAACCAAAAGGGTGAGACTAAGTAGGTAATCAAAGCAAGGAATCTCAAGGCAAGAATCAAGAGAACCTAAATAATAGATTTAGCATTGGAACTGTTCAACAGCACCTGTGGCTCAATAAGAAGAGCTACTGCCTGGAACACTTTCCTCTGAGACATCTAAAGTTAAAGGGGTTGTCTGGGATTAGAAAAAATGGAAATAACAGTGACCTTCTTGTCCATTTACTGTGTTTGGTATTACATCTCAACCTAAATTCAAGTGAATAGGGCTGTACTGTAATACCCACAGACAAGAGTGGCGCTGAATGCACCATCTTATAGGCGCTGCTGCACAGACCTTGGGGCACTTTGAATTAGCTGTGTAGCCTCCGCTGTTTTGGAGATATCGGTGTCGTCATAATTGGCGCCCGATATGTGAATTAGCCCCTGTACTGTCTGAGGGGCTCTTCTAGACATGGACAGGCAGGGGGCGTGATAGTCAGAGCTCTGACACTGTCCAATCATCTGCGGACAGTGTCAGAACGGTTTCTACTGTGTGATCTCTCTGCTGGGTGTGTGCGCATGCCCTGTTCTCTTCTCTCCTGCTACTGTCAGAAAGTGACGAGAAGACCACGTGATCTCGCGAGAGAGGAGGAGAGCACGTGCGCACACACATACACACGCAGCAGAGAGAGATCACACAGTAGAAGTACACTGTCCGCAGCTGATTGGACAGTGTCAGAGCTCTGACTATCATGCCCCTTACCTTTCCATGTCCAGAAACGCCCCTCTAAAAGTACAGGGGCTAATTTACATATCGGGCACCAATTACAACGGCACCGACATCTTCAGATATAGACTACACAGCTAATTTAAATTGCCCCAAGGTCTGTGCAGCAGCGCCTATAAGATGGTGCACTCAGCTGCACAGGTCTGCTCTAGTGAAAGGTTAGTAACACCTGGCTATAGAGTTTTTAGGGAAGAAAAATTAAAAAAAATGAACCCACTCAAAACACCCCAGTGGGAGTGGAAGAAGCCTGTTCTGCAAGAAGGCAGAGCCTAGTCAGTGAAGTGGTGAGAAGAGAATGGGAAAGGAGAAGAGAAAGAGGAGAGAGAACAGACATGCAGAGAAAAACAAAGAAAGAGAATGGATGAGGATTGTTCACCCAGAAGGTGCCCCATGAAGTGCAGCAGCCAACAGGGAGCCAGACACATTAACAAAGCCTTGCTCATAGCGCAGGATCAGGTTAGCACCATACTGTGCATTTGTACGCCGGCCTTCCATCAGTGCTGGGCAACAAGCAACCCAGTGTGGAATATTTTCCAGTAGTTGGACCTCAAAAGGTTTGTGCCACAATCGACACTTTGTCACCTATTCACAGAATAGGTGATTAATGTCTGTTCTCTGGGGGCCCTATCTTTGTTACCCCCACAATCACTAGAACTGGGGTCTCATGGCACTTTACGTCCAGGGTCATCCAGGGTCAGGACATGGTGTGCACTGCCCCACTCCACTTCCTATAAAACCAAGCAAAAGAAAAATGCAGGATTCACAAAAAGTATTTAGTCCACTCCATATCCTGGCACCTTCCAACGTCAGGACATACTGTGTGGCAGCGCACACCACGTACTTATGGTGGGTGGATGTGGGACATAATTTGCAGTGGGTGGCAGAAAAGGAGTAGAAGAGGCACGTAAGAGGCCCCATGGAGCGAGAAGCGGTGAGTATGACAAGGCATCTGATCTTAGGTCTGAATATTTTGTGTTTGTTTTTTTCCCTCTGATCTGGGGTCTAATTAATTTAAGGGGTCTGGTTGGTGTCTGATTCATTTAGGGGGTCTATTCTGGGTTGTGATTACTATAGAGGGTCTGATCTAGGTTTTGATTAATTTACGGGGTCTTGTTGTGGTCTGATTATTTAGGGGGTGTTGTTAATTAAGGGGGTCTGGTTGGGGTCTAATTAATTAAGGGTGTCTTATTAATTTAGGGGGTCTGGTTTGGAGTCTGAATACTTGAGGGACCTGGTGTATGAATTTATTTGTACTACTATAGAGACTGGGGATCCCTGCAGAAGCTAGGGGTCAAAGATGTCTGGGCAGGAAACTCTGCAGGCGTCAGGAGAAGTCGTCATGTCGGTCTTGGCCGGATGAAGAATAGGAAAGAGAACTTCAATAATAGAAAGAGTCACCTGTGAGTCACTGGACTTATAGAGGAGGTGTCACCTCTTCTAAAATGTCTGTTATAGTAAATCCTTGTGTTGCCCATGTAACAATTCTGGAGCATCTTTACATAAATCTCTTTGTTGCGACATTCCGATTTTATTACTCCTCGAAATGTATGAATAAGGTCTGACCTAAATGGAGACTTTTAGTAGCGCAACTAATTATTTTAACTATAGAGCTGCAGCTGCAGTACAAAGCAATTCATTGAGCTGCATGCAATCTTGTGGACTGCAGCTATCGCTCAATTGTTAAAATCAATCAGTGGCACTACACAAAGTCTCCGTGTAGCCCAGGCCCAATTGACTAATTGACCTAACTGTTACTATTTCGCTTGTCGAAAGGATTGTGTCCCCACACACTCTGATACTGTCAGACACTGTCAGAATGTGTAGGGACACAGTCTTTTGACAAGGAGATTTATAACACCCAGTTGTCAAATGATAGATACATTACACGTAATTGTTATTTCATGGGGAATACTAAGCATTTACTAAAATAGGTGTCAGGAGAGCGGACAGGTCCTCTTCAATTGCTATGTATACTGCCAATAACTGCATCTAAACAATACTGTATTCTCGTGTTTGGTCTGCAGTGTGATATTACTATGCAGACCACCAGTATAGAACTAGTATCTGACCACTATATGACCCCCTTATATATGACCCCTTATTCTGTATAGTCTGCAGCATGATAATACACTGCAGAGTGCTGCGAAGACTTGGTATCCAACCACTATATGGTCACTGTATGGTGGTATTATTGGTTATATTGGTTCTTTTATAGTGGTAGCTGACTGTTGTTCTTGACTGAAAAGCAATGCTTGTCCCTGAACATGATTAGGAGTTTCTATGTTCCCCTTTTATTTTTCTCCTTGAGTTGATGGTGGGGCTTACATGTTTACAGGAGTGGCAAGGGGCGTAATTAAGAAAAATAAAATTTGATGCGGCACACAATGCTTTTATTTACGCCTCTCCCCCAAGACCTGCCATTTTGGAGATGCTCTGACCCAGTTGTCAAAGTGGGGACCTAGTTTTAATTTTGCCCAGGGGGTCTCTAGACTGCATATAATATATATTAATTGGGGAGGAGGATCTCTAACATGTATATAATATACTGTATAGTTAGAGGTGTCTTTAGTCTTTATATAATAGATAGTGTTAGGGGGAAAGGTGTCTCTAGCCTGCATGGAATATATAGTAAAAGGGGAATGGAGAACGATAGTCTGCATATAATCTATACTAGGGGATCTCTAGCCTGCTTATAATTTATAGTAAGGGGGGATTTGTTATGACAGCATTCACAGGATCAGGAATGAATAGTTTTTTGTCCTTGGTCCCTCTATTACTATCAGCTCAATCATGTACTGTGTCTGGGATTGCACAGTACATGCGTGTGCGATTCCAACATGAAAACAACATTACCAGCCACTGCCTTTTAACGGTGGCTGGACATAAAGCCCAGTTACATATCTGTGCCGCCTCCTTACGGCAAGAGGAGGTAATCAGGTTAGAATGGGCCGCTGCTCATAAGCCAGTGCTGTGTGCTTGCCCCAGATTATTATTGCCAGCCAGCCCATACATTTGAAAAGGGTATTTTTAGCTGCACACTCAAGGATTTCTGCAAGCCCCATTCAGATGTATGAGACAGTCGCAGAAATTTCTGCAACAAATCTGCCGCATGTAAATATACCCTTACGTGTAGAGATGAGCGAACTTATCAAAAGTTCGGTTCGGCTAGTTCGCCGAATTTCACAAAAAAGTTCGATTCGGACCGAACTAGTTCGGACCGAACCTGTCACTTCCGTGCGCCGAGCATGCTACTGTCCAGGGTGCTGATAGAGTTAATGGGCTGCACTATCTCTTTCAGCAACCTTGACAGTACATGCTCGGCGCGCGGAAAATCCAATTTTAATGTAATGAAAAAATAAAAATAATACGTTCATACTTACTTTCCTCCTGTCCGGCCTCCAGCGATGACGTTTCATCCCTTTCGCCGCTGCAGCCAATCACAGGCTGTAGTGGCGGTCACGCACGTCAGGATGACGTCAGGAGTCCGGCCTCCAGGGATGACGCTTCATCCCACGTGACCGCCTCTGCAGCCAATCACAGGCTGCAGCGGCAACATGGATGAAACGTCATCGCTGGAGGCCGGACAGGAGGAAAGTAAGTATGAACGCATTATTATTTTTTTTTGGCATGTATGTATGTTGGCATGTATGTATGTATAAAAAACACCGAAAAAGGCCATACTTACAAATGGACACAGCCAGGTCAGAAACACTGATGAAAGGGTGAGCAGGTGCTTTAAATAATAATAGCCACTCCCACTAGTCTTGAGGGGAGTGGTGTGTGGTGCATGGGATGTGTAGTAAGAAATAATAAATGAATAGTGTGTGTGCAAGTGTAATACTATAAGTGAAATATAGGGGGCAGTAATGAGTGAAGTGCCTCAATAGAAATAAATGGATAATGGGGTGCAAGTGAGTGAAACATGGAGGGATAGTGTGTACGTCATGAGGCACAACGTGTATAGCCAGGGGATCCTTGTCGTGGATTGCGAGCTTGCGTCCTTTTGGCCAAAATGATTACCAATACCCCAGGTATTTTTCATTATTATGTATATTCGCTTCTCTTGGACATAGCCGGGTCTTTGATGCTGGCAGAGCATGGTGTGTTCTTGTTTGGCATAGCAAGCAGGGTAGCCCGCTCTATGAATTATCAAGGCGTCACAAATAGGCTTCTACCTGGCTATACACGTTGTGCCTCATGACGTACACACTATCCCTCCATGTTTCACTCACTTGCACCCCATTATCCATTTATTTCTATTGAGGCACTTCACTCATTACTGCCCCCTATATTTCACTTATAGTATTACACTTGCACACACACTATTCATTTATTATTTCTTACTACACATCCCATGCACCACACACCACTCCCCTCAAGACTAGTGGGAGTGGCTATTATTATTTAAAGCACCTGCTCACCCTTTCATCAGTGTTTCTGACCTGGCTGTGTCCATTTGTAAGTATGGCCTTTTTCGGTGTTTTTGTATATGTCCCCTTGTTTTTATCGGTTCTGGTTGTGCATCAGGAATGTTCTGTTCCAGTTTAGGAGTTAGGGACTCGCAAGTCTGGGGATCCTTGTCGTGGATTGCGAGCTTGCGTCCTTTTGGCCAAAATGATTACCAATACCCCAGGTATTTTTCATTATTATGTATATTCGCTTCTCTTGGACACAGCCGGGTCTTTGATGCTGGGAGAGCATGGTGTGTTCTTGTTTGGCATAGCAAGCAGGGTAGCCCGCTCTATGAATTATCAAGGCGTCACAAATAGGCTTCTACCTGGCTATACACGTTGTGCCTCATGACGTACACACTATCCCTCCATGTTTCATTCACTTGCACCCCATTATCCATTTATTTCTATTGAGGCACTTCACTCATTACTGCCCCCTATATTTCACTTATAGTATTACACTTGCACACACACTATTCATTTATTATTTCTTACTACACATCCCATGCACCACACACCACTCCCCTCAAGACTAGTGGGAGTGGCTATTATTATTTAAAGCACCTGCTCACCCTTTCATCAGTGTTTCTGACCTGGCTGTGTCCATTTGTAAGTATGGCCTTTTTCGGTGTTTTTGTATATGTCCCCTTGTTTTTATCGGTTCTCTATGTATGTATGTATGTATGTATGTATGTATGTATGTATGTATGTATGTATGTTGGCATGTATGTATGTTGTCATGTATGTATGTATGTATGTATGTATGTATGTATGTATGTATGTTGTCATGTATGTATGTATATATGTGCATGTATGTTTGCATGTATGTTGGCATGTATATATTTGCATGTATGTATGTATGTTTGCATGTGTGTATGTTTGCATGTATGTATGTATGTTTGCATGTATGTATGTATGTATGTATGTATGTATGTTGTCATGTATGTATGTATGTTGTCATGTATGTATGTATATATGTATACACACACACATATACACACACACATATACACAAACTAACACATATACACAAACATATACAAACAAAAACACACATACCCAAACACACACATATACACAAACACACACATATACACACATATACGCAAACACATATACACAAACACACACACACATAAACACACATATACACAAACACACACATATACAAAAACACACACACACAAACATCTACACACAAACATATACACAAATACACCCATATATACACACACATATACACAAACATATACACAAACACATATACACAAACACACCCATATATACACAAACACACATAAACACACACACACATATACACAAACACACATATAAAAACAAAAAACAGACAAAGACACATACCCAAACACACATATATACACAAACACACACATACACAAACACTGTTTCTTTTAAATGCTGCTGGGAAACCCGCTCGATCCACTATATAAGGCTGCGCTACAGTGCAGCATTTAAAAGAAACAGGATCCTGACCTGTCCATAGAGTTTAAGGCAGCACAGAGTATTTCAGGAGATGAGCGTGCAGTGCTGCTGTGAACTCTGCTCTTACCATTACGTAGCTCTCAGTCTGTTACCTCTCCTCCACTCCTGTCCTCAATAACACCTTCACATGATTTGCAAGTCACCAGGTAATGGTAAGACTAGAGTTCACAGCAGCACAGAGTATTTCAGGAGATGAGCGTGCGGATCTTGTGCGGGGTGGTGACTTGCCAATCATGTGAAGGTGTTATTGAGGACAGGAGTGAAGGAGAGGTAACAGACTGTGCTACGTAATGGTAAGAGCAGAGTTCACAGCAGCACAGAATCTGCACGCTCCTCTCCTGAAATATTCTGTGCTGCTGTGAACTCTGCTCTTACCATTATGTAGCTCTCAGTCTGTTACCTCTCCTCCACTCCTATCCTCAAGAACACCTTCACATGATTGGCAAGTCACCACCGCGCACAAGATCCGCACGCTCATCTCCTGAAATAATCTGTGCTGCTGTGAACTCTGATCTTACCGTTACGTGGTGATTTGCCAATCATGAAGGTGTTATTGAGGACAGTAGTGGAGAGTTAACAGACTGAGAGCTACGTAATGGTAAGAGCAGAGTTCACAGCAGCACTGAATCTGCACGCTCATCTCCTGAAATACTCTGTGCTGCCTTAAACTCTGTGGACAGGTCAGGATCCTGTTTCTTTTAAATGCTGCACTGTAGCGCAGCCTTATATAGTGGATCGAGCGGGTTCCCTAGCAGCATTTAAAAGAAACAGGATCCTGACCTGTCCACAGAGTTTAAGGCAGCACCGAGTATTTCAGGAGATGAGCACGGCCGGCCATTTTTCCGAGCCGTGCTCCCATTATGCACACGAGCGTAAAAACACCCATTATTGCGGGTCGTAATTACGACCCGCAATAACGGGCTCATAGACTTCTGTTACCCACGGGTACCTTCCCGTTTTCTCACGGGAAGATGCCTGTGCCGTTAAAAAAATAGAACATGTTCTATTTTTCTATTTTACGGGCCGTGCTGCTATAATTAGGGTATGTTCACACGCACTAATTACGGACGTAATTCGGGCGTTTTTGCCCCGAATTACGTCCGAAAATAGCGCCTCAATAGCGTTGACAAACATCTGCCCATTGAAAGCAATAGGCAGACGTTTGTCTGTTCACACGAGGCGTATATTTACGCGCCGCTGTCAAATGACGGCGCGTAAATAGACGCCCGCGTCAAAGAAGTGACCTGTCACTTCTTTGGCCATAATTGGAGCCGTTATTCATTGACTCCAATGAATAGCAGCGCCAATTACGTCCGTAATGGACGCGGCGTTCAAGCGCCTGCACATGCCGTTACGGCTGAAATTACGGCGATGTTTTCAGGCGGAAACATCCCCGTAATTTCAGCCGTTACGGACGCTGTCGTGTGAACATACCCTTATAATGACAGCACGGCTCGCAAAAACCTGTAAAAAAAAATGACGTTCATACTTACCGGGAACTTCCTGCTTCCTCCAGTCCGGTCTCCTGGCCATTGCCTTGGTGACGCGTCCCTCTCGACATCCGGCCCGACATTCCTTGATGACGATGCAGCCCATGTGAGCGCTGCAGCCAATCACAGGCTGCAGAGGCCTCTGCAGCCAATCACAGGCTGCAGAGGCCTCTGCAGCCAATCACAGGCTGCCGCGTCAGAAAAGAAGGTCGGACTGGAGGAAGAAGAGGGACTCGTCACCAAGACAACGACCAGGTACGTATGAAATGCTTTTTATTTTATTTTTAATCAGCAGCCTCTTTTCTCTATCAGTGATTGATAGAGACAAGTGGCTGCCGATTTGTATAATATTTTTGACCGGGTTCGGTCAAAACGGGTTCGGCCGAACCCGGTGAAGTTCGGATTCGCTGCGAACCGAACTTTTCCGGAAGTTCGGACCGAAACCGGGTACGGTTGTCCCGGTTCGCTCATCTCTACTTACGTGCTTGATTCTCAGTAGAGAAAATCATTTTGCTCAAAGTCACAAAGAGAAATAAAAGATATAAAAATTAATTTAAGCACGGAATCGCTAAATAAGATAACAATAATTAGTCTATTTAAATATGGGTGCATTTGATTGGATATTCTGAAGTTTGACTGAACCAAACTAAAATCACCATAGAGTGGTCCGGGCATTGCAGCCATAATACAGATACAAAATGCACCCATATTATAATCATGTTACAATGCGCTTAGACTTTAGCAAACTTTGCTGAAAGTTTAACTTTGATATGATGGGATTGAATACACATTACAATAAGTGCGCCTACAATTTTAGTAAAATAATTGTTTTCTAATGGTTAATGTTTTTCATTTCCAAATTCAACAGGCCAAACAATTCAATTCCACTCTTTTTGGAAACAGCAATTATATTCCTATGCTAAGCACAGAAAGAATTAATACAACTGTGAAAGACAATCTTTTCAACTTGTATTATTCTTATTGCCAAAGGGTCCTGGTAAGGGCCAAAATAGACATTTTCTTGTGATCATGGAGTTTTGTGTGCATTTACTATGCTTCCTAGAGCTTGCATATTTACATACATCCTATAATTACCATCTGCACAGCCAGAGGCATTCGCTGGAAATGGGTTGATTCCATCTGTTGATGCAATTTTATCAAAATAATTTGCATTTATTACCTTCTTATGCAAAGCTTTTGTATAGATTATTAAAAAACAATACAACTACTTGTTGCAATGGAATCAAAAAACTATATTAAAGACAAGTAGCAGTACATCAGATGTCTCTCCTTGTATTCTGATCTTACTTAAATAAAACAATAGGACTTGGAATTTGTGGACAACTTAAAATCTTGTCGCATAAATATTGCAGAAAACACATTTACATAATTAATTGAGATAATATATCCAACGGTGCTCTATTCTCAAGATGATTTTACTGATGAATGTACAATAGAAGAGTGCATCAATATTGATAAATATTTACATAGTAAATTGTACTTTTTTTATATGCAATTGCGAACACCAACATAGAATGATGAGGGAAGAACTCCAAATTTAACGTTTTACTACCAAAAGTAATATGTCATGATGTTAAATGATTGCCATGACTAGAATTTAAGGGCTAGAGCTTTTGATATTATTTTTAAGGCCAGGAGTTTTTAGTTTACAAATGCGTCAGGGAGCAGAACTCTTTAAAGGCAAAGGGCAGAATGAGAGCAGGAATCAAGAACCGGAAACAAGAACACGGCCTACTATCCCTCCCCTGCACAATTCCTGTGATACATGAACTTTTGTTCATGTTATTGCCCAACCCCCTTACCAATTTTTAGGCATTTTGAACAAAATGTTACATGGCATTTTCACTATGTGTTAGGTGTCTACTTTAAGATATATAGGTACGAGGGTATAACATGATTTTTATTTTATGTTATTGTTCTGGTTTGATTTGTGTATTTCCTATTGTGGAAATTGTCCTAAATCCCCTGGCAGTAAAAGGGTTAGGTTATGGGCGCTTTCCCTAATACTGCTCTTACTTTTCCAGTGCATCTAAAATAAAAAATAGTTTTAGTTAAAAATCTACTATTATTTTGTAAACAAAGCTCTTTTATTGACTGGTTTGCTATTGTATTTTTTATATTGGACCCAGGTATTTCCACAGAAAATCCATTGGGGCCCTACTCCCTGTGCAATCACTAGGATTCATATGTTCGTCCAGTTGCAGCAAGTGCTCCCAAGTCCCAAAGTATAGTATATATTTTAATTATGCTCGCACAACAGACATCATAAACAGATAGCCCTAGGGTCCCTTAAAATACCCTTGGTCGTTTACAAATGTGCATGTATAGTATGGGATAAAATAGTGTCACAGGGCATCCCTGTGATGTTATTAAAGGGGATACCGTTTTGCTTTTACTTGCCATGATAGCAACATACAAGGCGTTAAACGTTCGAGATTGGAAGCTTCTCTGATATCCGCTGTTAGAGCAGGTCCTGCTCTTGATCGCATGGGCACAGTGACAGTGCTCTCATAATCAGAGTGCCGTAATAGTACGGCACAGGTTCTTTGAGGTCTCCTGCCTGTATCATGCTTATACAGAAGAGTTCCCCAAGGGGTTAGATATTATTTGGAAGTTTTTAGAAAATTTGAACAAGTATCTCCATTACCGTAACAGTCTACATAAAAAAATGATAATGCTATTTAAAGAAAAGAATCAAGATGCACCCTTCAATCATGAGTACTGCAAACTATGAACTGTAAGCCGTTGCCCACAGTCAATTTTAGAATGTTTTAAATTGATATAATATCTACAAACACTTAGTCATACTGTAAATGTTATTTTTTTTAAATTGTATATTAAAGTATTTTCCTGTAACATTCAAGGTACTTGTTAAATAATGCAAAATTTACTTGACAAGTTTTCCGAACACCAAGCAAAGAGACCAAGGAAATGGAACCCTACTCCGAGAGTGACATGTTAGCAAATCCCCTGGAGTAAAATTGTAGTGACGAGTACCTGGAGATTTTTACTCATGTGAATCATACTAAAATATGTATTATGTAAACTACTTTATGAACAGAGGAAAACTACTAGCAAAACTTCCAAAACAATGGTTATATTTAGGATTTTTTAGGGTTGTATTCACTTTAAATGGCATAGTGATATGATAGCGTGCAGCAGACATGTTTGTACTTTCAAATTTGTAATAATTATATTGTTAGTAAAAATTTAAATTTTTCTATTCCAGTGTAGATATTCAATTAATACTGAATTTGATGCTGTAGTTCATGTCGAATAAACAGCTGAACCCAAGATGATATGACTAAAGTAGTCATTTAATTCATAAATATGATATGTTGATGAGTATAGTGAAAACTCTACAATAAAAAAATCTATAGCACTGTTTTTCTCTATTTAAAGGTGGCAAATTGTTAACATTAGTGGTCTGAAAACTGTCAAGTTGAGAACAGAAATTCACATTTTAATATTTGTGCATTTGGGCTTAAAATGGAAAAATAAGAAACCGTACAATATACTTACCCTAACTATTCCACTCCGGTCTCCTGCTGCTCCTGTTGTTCCTCCTTGCGCTCTGAAGTGACGTCCACATCAGGGGACCATGAGAGCCATTTGCTGGCTGCAGTGTTAACATTACTACAGACTTTCAAAATGTGAAATTATATGTTTTTATGCACATGAGGGATTTTCCAATTCATGCATTTTTTTGTTTCAGTTGAGAAATCCATATCTACATACATACATACATCAGTTGTCCTCTCCCTTCCACACATGTACAAACATAAAAAATACCTAGTATACACCTGTCTAAAAGCGTTTGTCTGGTTTAGAAAATCATTTGTCAAATACACTATTTTGGCCATTCAGGTTACCATGTCTGTTAGGGTATGTGCACACACACTAATTACGTCCGTAATTGACGGACGTATTTCGGCCGCAAGTACCGGACCGAACACAGTGCAGGGAGCCGGGCTCCTAGCATCATACTTATGTACGACGCTAGGAGTCCCTGCCTCGCTGCCGGACAACTGTCCCGTACTGTAATCATGTTTTCAGTACGGGACAGTTGTCCGGCAGCGAGGCAGGGACTCCTAGCATCGTACATAAGTATGATGCTAGGAGCCCGGCTCCCTGCACTGTGTTCGGTCCAATACTTGCGGCCGAAATACGTCCGTCAACTACGGACGTAATTAGTGTGTGTTCACATACCCTTAGTCAGAGCAGAAGTGTTACATAGTTAAATAGTTACATAGTTCGTACGGTTGAAAAAATACATGTCCATCAAGTTCAACCAAGGAACGGGAAAAGGGAAGTAAAACATTTCTACACTTAGGAGCTAATATTTTTTTGTTCTAGGAGATTTTCTAAGCCTTTTTTAAAGCCATCTACTGTCCCTGCTGTGACAGCTCCTGTGGTAGGCTATTCCATAGATTCACAGTTCTCACAGTAAAGAAGGGTTGTCGCCTCTGCAGATTGGACCTTTTTTTCTCCAGACGGAGGGAGTGCCCCCTTGTTTTTTGAGGGGGTTTTACATGGAACAGGATTTCACCATATTTTTTGTATGTGCCATTAATATATTTATATAAATTAATCATGTCCCCCCTTAGTCGTCTTTTTTCAAGACTAAATAGTTTTAATTATTTTAATCTTTCCTCATAACTTTGATTCTCCATGCCCCTTATTAGCTTTGTTGCTCTTCTTTGTATTTTTTCTAACTCCAGGACATCCTTTCTATATACTGGAGCCCAGAACTGAACTGCATATTCTAGATGAGGCCGCGCTAATGCTTTGCAAAGTGGTAATATTAAATCCCTGTCCCGCGAGTCCATGCCTCTTTTAATACACGAGTTGTGCAGCAAAAAAGGTGAAGGAATGGCGGCGCTCCTCTGAGACTATATATGAGGTGGAAAAATGTAGGTTGCCGGCTGCCACCCACTGCGGTCCCTCGGTGCTAATTCCTTAGTACCTGGGACAAGATATATATAGGAAGGCAAGAAAAAGTTGCAGTCTAATGACGGGCATCGGCGCCAGGCTCAAGAGGATAAGAAACAGAGTCAGGTAAGTATGATTTAAGGAGATCTTTAATTCAGAGGACGACGCGTTTCTGGACCGGACTGGTCCCTTCGTCAGGTCAGTATACACTGGTTGCACATATATGTAGTTAAAAAAACGGGAACACACCGGTGCATAGCAGTTCACTATTCATTCATAATTTCAGTAGCCGTTACGGGATTAAAACGCTCCGTGGCATAAAATTTTAATTTCATGATATACTCAAACAGTACATGTTATTCACATATATTCACATATATTCTTATACCCTTATTCATAAAGGTGTATATTCTGTAAAACAGCATGTTTTTCACATATATTCTCATACACCTATTCGTAGAGGCGTTTTTGAACACTTATACTTTATAGTTTTGCAATAATGTCATAATGTTTTATAGTTTATATTCATTCTCATATGTAAGGTGAAAATTAAAACATCTTAGAATATCTTTATAAAAACATGTTATCACTTGTTTATTTATTTATTATCTGATGTATGCAACGTACTGTTACTTTATTGCGATACATTTGTGATTCGTTCCATAGTAATCCTCTTTGTATCTTGTTATCCATCCAAGGAGGAAAGTTTTGGGATAGAGATTTAGATTATTATTATTTATAATTAGAGTGCGTCTTTCTGCATTGCCTGCAATAGTGGTATATTTTTTTAATTTTTATTTTTAAAACTGTATAAAAACCCTGGAATTTCTCCATGCCAAAATCTAATAAAAAATCATTACTATAAAATGGGTTTTAAAATTTCGATAAAAAACTATCAGTTTCATTTAATTTGTTGTGTATAGAAATATGTAGATATACAGATGCAGATGGTCAGAGTTTTAAACCGTACTCTACTTCATGCATTCCCTGAGTTTTATTGTACCCAGAATTTTTGTGGCTAAGGGTGAAAGAATATATATATCTATATATATATATATATATATATATGTATATATATATATATATATATATATATATCTATATATATATCTATATATACATATATATAGGGGAGATCCCAAATGTTGGATGCATTGTTTGGAAGACCTAGGTAGATGTTGTCTATATCAAAATCTTGTGTGGTGGAGTGTATACTATACATACAGTTATGTTAAATATTAATCATTGTAAATTCCCTCCCTGTACTGAGAACTATATTATTTACATCACCTTCTTATCTATACAGTATAACCTATGTGTTGTATCTGGATGAAACATGTTTCAGAGCAGAATTTTTAGAAATCACTAGTGTTTTCAATAGTTTCGTTCAATCCTTCAGGACTTAGGCTATGATATTTTATAAATCCAGTACGCCTCCCAGTTTTTTACAAGGTAGAACCTGTTATTAGAGGCATTGGATATGTGTTTCAGGGGTGTTACGTTTACTGAAAAAACTCCCTCAAGTTCGTAATGGAGGTGTATAGAAACACTGTGTTTCAGGAAATGATTATTAGTATTGGACCTGTGTTTATTTATTCTCATTCTCAGGGACTGTATGGTTCTACCTATGTACTACAGCCCACAGTTGCATTACAATAGGTATATTACATAACTGGAAGAACAGTTCATGAATTCTCTAATCGGAAAGATTTATTTTGTGATGTTGCAAGTGGATGTAGTTTTTCTGTGACTTATGGTGTCACAACATTGACACCTAACTGAGTTGCATATGTAGGAGCCCACTACTTTTGGCATGAAACTTATTGCAGATTTTGTACTGGTGTCTTTCAAACGACTCGGTGCGGCCATATTTTTTATGCTGCACCCTTTTCTGTAAGTGAAACCTGGTTTGGCAGGTAGGATAGATTTTAAGACTGGGTCGCTACGTAGGATGTTCCAATGTTTTGCTAAGATCATCCTTAGTGTATTGTTGCCGCTATCAAAATCGGTAATGAAGTTGTGTTTGCGTTTAGTTATTTGTGAGGCCACTACTATCGGTTTGGGTTTATATAAAAGGTTTTTTTTTATGTGGGAGGATAAGTATGCTGTTCTAATGATTTGTTTGGGATACTTTTTTCCTTCAAATCTCTACAATCTCTTACATATGAGAATGAATATAAACTATGGAACATTATGACATTATGACATTATTGCAAAACTATAAAGTATAAGAGTTCAAAAACGCCTCTACGAATAGGTGTATGAGAATATATGTGAAAAACATGCTGTTATACAGAATATACACCTTTATGAATAAGTGTATAAGAATATATGTGAATATATGTGAATAACATGTACTGTTTGAGTATATCATGAAGTTAAAATGTTATGCCACAGAGGGTTTTAATCCCATAACGGCTACTGAAATGATGAATGAATAGTGAACTGCTGTGCACCGCTTTTTTTACTACATATATGTGCACACTACACGTGCAACCAGTGTATACTGACCTGACGAAGGGACCAGTCGGTCCAGAAACACGTCATCCTATGAATTAAAGATTTCCTTGATCATACTTACCTAACTCTGTTCCTTATCCTCTAGAGCCTGGCGCCGATGCCCGTCATTAGACTACAACTTTTTCTTGCCTTCTTTTAATACACGACAATATCTTGCTGGCCCTTGAAGCAGCTGATTGACATTGCATGCTGTTATTTAGTTTATGATTTACAAGTACACCCAGATCCTTCTCAACAAGTGACTCCCGCAGTGTAGCTCCTCCTAGGACATATGATGCATGCAGGTTGTTCGTACCCATGTGCATAACTTTACATTTATCTACATTAAACCTCATTTGCCAAGTGGACGCCCAAACACTTAGTTTGTTTAAATCCGCTTACAATTCACGAACATTTCCATAGACTGAACATTAATAGCTTGGTGTCATCTGCAAAAATAGAAATCGTGCTATTAATCCCATCCTCTATATCATTAATAAATAAGTTGAATAATAGTGGTCCCAGCACGGAACCCTGGGGTACACCACTTATAACCGGTGACCATTCAGAGTAGGAATCATTGACCACAACTCCTTGGATACTGTCCTTGAGCCGATTCTCAATCCAATTACAAACAATACTTTCTAAACCTATAGTCCTTAATTTACCCATTAGACGTCTATGAGGGACAGTATCAAATGCCTTTGCAAAGTCTAAAAACACTATATCCACAGCGGCCCCTCTGTCTAGGCTTCTGCTCACCTCTTCATAAAAACAAATCAGGTTGGTTTGACAGCTTCTGTCCTTAGTAAAACCATCCTGCCTGTCACTTATAATACTATTTTGTTGTCACATAATCCTGTATATAGTCCCTTAATAACCCTTTAAACATTTTCCCCACAATGGATGTTAAGCTTACTGGTCTATAATTTCCCGCTGAAGACATAGAGCCCTTTTTTAAAATAGGCACCACATTTGCCCTGCACCAGTCCCTTGGCACTATACCAGTCACTAGAGAATCTCTAAATATTTTGAAGAGGGGGGACAGAAATAACTGAACTAAGATCTTTAAGAAATTTAGGGTGTAACCCATCTGGTCCCGGGGCCTTGTGTACATTTATTTATTTTTATTTAGCTTGGACCATATCTACATTCATCCAATTCAGTATATATACTGATATATTAACAGCACTGGCAGCGGCTACATCAGCTGCTTTTTCTTCTGTTGTATATACAGAGCTGAAGAACCCATTTAGTAACTCTGCCTTCTCTTTATCCAATGTGACCAACTCCCCATTACCACTATTTAGGGGTCCTACATGTTCAGACCTTGGCTTTTTTGCATTTATATACTTGAAGAAGTTTTGGGGATTTGTTTTACTATCCTTGGCCACCCACCTTTCATTTTGTATTTTTTGCTGATTTTATTACCTATTTACAATTTTTTTTAAGCTCTTTATAATTTACAAAGGCTACAGCTGTACCCTGAGATTTGTATTTTTCAAATGCCCTTTTTTTGTCATGTATTGTCCTTTTTACAGAAGGTGTAAGCCATGTGGGGTTTAATTTTAGTCGTTTATACTTGTTACCTATAGGAATACATTTTGCACTATAATTACCCAAAGTAGATTTGAAAATCTCCCATTTATCATTTGTACCATTATTTGACATTAGTTCTTCCCAGTCTATATCCTGAATTGCAGGCCTCATCCTGGGGAAATCGGCTTTCTTAAAATTAAGTGTTTTTGCCCTCCCAGCCTGTGTTTGTTTTTTACAGTATACGTAAAATATAACTATATTGTGATCACTGTTACCGAGGTTTTCACGAACATTAACATTCCCAACAAGCTCTGCATTATTAGAAATGACCAGATCCAGCAGAGCTTCACCTCTAATCGGGTCTTCTACAAACTGGCCCATAAAATTTTCCTGCAACAGGTTGAGGAAATGTCTCCCCTTTGCAGTTGAAGCCGAACCATGACAATTAATATCCCGGTCATTAAAATCTCCCATTATCACTACTGTACCCACCTGTGCAGCCCGCTCCATCTGTTTATATAGCTGAACTTCCATCTCAGTTATGTTGGGGGTCTATAGATTACACCAAAAGTAATTTTTCAGTGTTTACCTCTCTTTGTAATTCCACTCACAAGGTTTCAACCTCCTCACAATCTTCACCCTCTAATGTCTCTTTCAAACTCACCTTCATATCACTTCTCACATACAGACATAAACCACCGCCTTTCCTATTCGCCCTGTCTTTCCGAAACAGTGTAAAACCCTGTAGATTTACAGCCCAGTCATGTGAAGAGTCTAGCCATATTTCCGCAGCCCCCACTATATCTATATTTTCTTCCAGTACCAAGGCCTCCAGCTCCCCCATTTTGCTTGCTAGACTTCTGCCATTTGTGAACATACAGTTTAACTTGCCTTTAAATGTTTCACTTTCAGTATCAGAAATGTGATTATTTGACATTATTTGGGCATTTTTATTTTCATTGCTGTTTTGTAACGGAAGGATCTCCTTATCCTGTTGTCTAGTCCTCTCCCCACAGTCTATTTCTCCCCCCACCAATATAGTCTGACCCCTCTCTAACCTAACTACCCCTTTATTTTTTACATTGGCCTCCCTCCTCAGCCATAGTTTAAATACTCTGCCACCCCAGCTAGAATTCTCTCCCCCAGCACAGCGGACCCCCTTCCCTTTAGGTGCAAATCATCTGCAGAATGCAATTTGTACACCAATGAAAAGTCAGCCCAGTGCTCTAGGAACCCAAAGCCTTCTTCTCTACACCAAAGCTTAAGACATGCATTTAACTCCCTGAGCTCCCTCTGTCTTTCCTGTGATGCGCATGACACAGGCAGTATTCCTGAGAATACTACCTTGAAGGTCCTTCCCTTCAGCTTGTAGCCTAGTTCTTTAAAATTATTCTTAAGGCTCCTCCACCTACCATTTATTCTGTCATTGGTACCTACATGGACCACAACAGCTGCATCATCACCAGCCCCTTCCTGTGATTTATCCACCCGTTCCACCACATGCCGAACCCTGGCACCAGGGAGACAGCAAACCATTTGGTTGAGGCGGTCTTGGTGACAAATTATTCTATCCGTCTTCCTGATTCTAGAATCCCCTACAACTACCAATTGTCTTGCCTTACGTGCATTACCATCCCGCCGACTACTAACTGGGCTGTTCTCCCGGCTGTTAGGGAGATCAGTATCCACTAGGGCTGCTATTTCTATTCGCATCATCACCCAACTTGGCAATTTTGCTTGGAATATCATAAACAGGATTGGCCTTCTTTTTCTTGGACCCCTTTCTACTGCCCCTATCTACATTAACCCAGCTACTTGCCTGATCCTGCTGACCCATGTCTTCACCCTCCAGTTCTACCCCACTAACTGCGAGACAGATATTTTTGTTCACTACTGCATATACTCGATCTCTCTTGTCCAGTATATGCTATCACTTTTTAGGCAATAAATATCCCTGAAAGCTAATACATTATGCATTTTTTCGAAAGCTGTATCTCACTTCTCATCTAGTATACAGTGCAGACCCACCTCATATTTTGGTTCACCTTTGTAACTTGTCATGATGTTTTGATTTTAATATATATTTAATAAAAGTGTTTTATATTCTAAAATATGTTGTTTTGGTTCCTAGAACTTTATTTTAGGCCTATTTCAGTTTGGGTCAGTAATTGGTGGTTACTGTCTCTGTAAATTCGGGAAAGTTCCGGCAAAGTCAGAACTTTTGCCAACAATGCCCATGCCACCTGACCCTGGCACCCAACTTTCCTTCCCTCCTAGTTACGCATGTCCCATCTGCCGCCTTCCTAGCTACGCCCCTGAGTTAGAGTGAAGAGTGGCTACAAAGTCTCTATCTCTGAAGGAACCAGCGCACACATGCACTATACAAAAAGTCCCTTGATTCCAATGGTAACTGTGTAATGCTTAATTTCCCCTGTAGAGACACTGCAGGGAAATTGAACAACTGGTACCAGGTTTTTCTATAGATTACAGATCCCACAGAAGAGATACTAGTTAGCAATGTGGTTCATCTCGGAGCTGATTGCAATAATGAACAAAACTGAAATATAAAATAAATTAAAAACTTTGCAATAATCAGCACTGCTTGTTAATAGTTACTTTTCAGTAGTCATACAAATTCTGCAATAGGGCACTGTCCAGTACAATTCGGCCTCCATTTTCAGTTGCTTTCTCTCAGCTTCGATGTCTCTGTCAGCAGCGCACGCTCTCCTTCATCCAGCTCTGTAAATAGTGCTGTTGTTCAAACTTCCTTCTAATCAGAAGACTGAAGGACACACAACTGATCCTTGGATACTCTGGGAAGCTGCTAGATGGTTTTCTTTGCTCCAAAGAAATTTTGTAGTGAGAAAAAAGCGAAAAGACCAGAATTGCTGAAAAATTTAACGCTGACTATGATAGGTAGGTGTCAGAACACAGTGAGTTGCATAGTTGCAGACCAGTCAGATTGCTCATGCTGACCCTGTCCACCACTAAAACGTATACAATGGCCACGTCAGCATCAGAACTGGACCATGGAGCAATAGAAGAAGTTGGCCTGGTATGATGAATCACATTTTCTTTTACATCATGTGGATAGTGTGCATTATTTATATGGAGAAGAGATAGCACCAGGATGCATTATGAAAAAAAGGGAAGGCAACAGAGGCAGTGTTCAATGTATCAACGTTCTGTAAGAAATCCTTGGGTCCTTGCATTCATTTGGATGTTACTTTTTAAAATGTACCACCTACTGAAAACATTGTTGTAGACTAAATTAACCATTTCATAGCAATGATATTCCTTAACCCCTTAAAGAGGCTCTGTCACCAGATTTTGCAACCCCTATCTGCTATTGCAGCAGATCGGCGCTGCAATGTAGATTACAGTAACGTTTTTATTTTTAAAAAACGAGCATTTTTGGCCAAGTTATGACCATTTTTGTATTTATGCAAATGAGGCTTGCTAAAGTCCAACTGGGCGTGTTTAAAGTAAAAGTCCAACTGGGCGTGTATTATGTGTGTTACATCTGGGCGTGTTTACTTCTTTTACTAGCTGGGCGTTCTGACGAGAAGTATCATCCACTTCTCTTCAGAACGCCCAGCTTCCGGCAGTGCAGACACAGCGTGTTCTCGAGAGATCACGCTGTGTCGTCACTCACTTCCTGCCCCAGGTCCTGCATCGTGTCGGACGAGCGAGGACACATCGGCACCAGAGGCTACAGTTGATTCTGCAGCAGCATCGGCGTTTGCAGGTAAGTCGATGTAGCTACTTACCTGCAAACGCTGATGCTGCTGCAGAATCAACTGTAGCCTCTGGTGCCGATGTGGCCGACACGATGCAAGACCTGGGGCAGGAAGTGAGTGACGTCACAGCGTGATCTCTCGAGAACACGCTGTGTGTCTTCACTGCCAGAAGCTGGGTGTTAACGAACAGAAGTGGATGATGCTGATTCGTCAGCATCATACACTCCCATTCCTAACGCCCAGCTAGTAAAAGAAGTAAAAACGCCCCGATGTACACACATAATACACGCCCAGTTGTACTTTTACTGTAAACACGCCCAGTTGTACTTTTGCAAGCCTCATTTGCATAAATACAAAAATGGTCATAACTTGGCCAAAAATGCTCGTTTTTTAAAAATAAAAACGTTACTGTAATCTACATTTCAGCGCCGATCTGCTGCAATAGCAGATAGGGGTTGCAAAATCTGGTGACAGAGCCTCTTTAAGGATGCAGCCTAGTTTGGGCCTTAAGGCTCAGAGCCCATTTTTCAAATCTAACATATTTCACTTTATGTGGTAATAACGTCGGGATGCTTAAACCTATCCAAGCGATTCTAAGATTGTATTCTCGTGACACATTGGGCTTCATGTTCGTGGTAAAATTTGGTCAATATATTCAGTGTTTATTGGTGAAAAATTGCAAAATTTAGAGAAAATGTTGAAAAAATAGAATTTTTCAGAATTTAAATGCATCTGCTTGGAAAACAGACGGTTATACCACCCAAAATAGTTACTAGTTCACATTTCCCATATGTCTATTTAGATTGGCATCATTTTTTGAACATTCTTTTATTTTTCTTGGACGTTACAAGGCTTAGAACATAAACAGCAATTTCTCATATTTTTAAGAACATTTCAAAAGCCTTTTTTTTAAGGTACCTCTTGAGTTCTGAAATGGCTTTGAGGGGCCTATGTATTAGAAACCCTGATAAAACACCCCATTTTAAAAACTAGACCCCTAAAAGTATTCAAAACAGCACTTAGAAAGATGTTTAACCAGTCAGGCATTTCACAGGAATTAAAGCAAAATGGAGGTGAAATTTGCAAATTTCATTTTTCTTGCTGAATTTCAATTATATTCATTTTTTTTTCTGTAACACAGAAGGTTTTACCAGAGAAACACTACTAAATATGTATTGTCCAGATTCTGCAGTTTTTAGAAATTTCCCACATGTGGCTGTGCTCGTGGAATAAAACACAAGCCCTAGAAGAAAAGAAGCACCTAGTGCATTTTGAGGCCTCTTTTTTTATTAGAATATATTTTAGGCAGCATGCCATGTCGCATTTGCAGAGCATCAGAGGTATCAAAGCAATGGAAACCCACCAGAAGTGACCCCATTTTGGAAACTACACCCCTCACGGAATTCAAATATGGTTGTTGTTACAATTTTGACCTCAAAGTTTTTTTCACAGCACCTATTTGAATTGGGCTGTGAAATGAAAAAAATTGAATTTTTTCCAATAAGATGTCATTTTTTATCAAAATTTCTTATTTTCACAGGGAACAAAATACCCCATTTTGTTGCCCAATTTCTCCTGAGTGCAGCAATACCCCATTTGTGTCGATAAACGGCCGTTTGGGCCCATGGGAGGCCTCAGAAGGGAAGTAGCGCTGTGTGTTCTTTGGAGTGCAGATTTTGCTGGTTTGGTTTTCGGGTGCCGCGTCGCATTTGCAGAGCCCCAGAGGTATCAAAGCAATGGTAACCCACCAGAAGTGACCCCATTTTGGAAACTACACCCCTCAAGGAATTCATTTATGGGTAATGTGACCATTTAGACCCCATAGTTTCTTCACAGAACTTATTTGAATTGGGCTGGGAATTTAAAAAAAAATATTTTTTCCAATAATATGTCGTTTTAGCTCAAAAATTCTTATTTTCACAAGAAATAAAATACTCAATTTTGTTGCCCAATTTGTCCTGAGTGCGGCAATACCCCATTTGTGGTGATAAACTGCCGTTTGGGCCCATGGGAGGGCTCAGAAGGAAAGGAGCGCTATTTGTTCTTTGGAGTCCAGATTTTGCTGGATTGGTTTTCGGGTGCCATGTCGCATTTGCAGAGCTCCAGAGGTATCAAAGCAATAGGAACCAACCACAAATCACCCCATTTTGTAAACGACACCCCTCAAGGAATTCATTTATGGGTGTTGTGACCATTTTGACCCCATCGTTTTTTAACAGAACTTATTTGAATTGGGCTGGGAATTAAAACAAAATTATTTTTTTCAAATAATATGTAGTTTTGGCTGAAAATGTCTTATTTTCACAAGAAACAAAATACCCCATTCTGTTGCGCAATTTGTTCTGAGTGCCGCAATACCCCATTTGTGGTGATAAACTGCCGTTTGGGCCCATGGGAGGGCTCAGAAGGAAAGGACCACCATTTGGCCTACTGGGGATTTTCTAGTGCGAAGTCATGTATGCAGAAGCCCCTGAGGTACCAGTACAGTTGAAACCCGCAAGAAGTGACCCCGTTTTAAAAACTACACCCTTAAGGCATTCATCTAGAATTGTAGTGAGCATTTTGACAGGAGACATACACCCCATAAACTGTAATGTGGGTACTCCTGGGTACGTCAATACCCTACATGTGGCTGTTATCAGCTGCCTGGGCACACAGCAGGGCCCAGAGGGGAAAGACGAGGGGGGGTGCGGAGTGCATCAGGGTAAGTGAATTTGGGGTAAATTATAAACCAAGGGATGTATGATAAATTTTAAAACACTCTTTCATACAGAGCTCTGGTTATTCGGGACACGTGTCACATTGATATATTGTGTCATCCATTATCGCCCTCTTATAGCAGACTTTGCACCTCTTTTGACTTTTTCCCTTCTTGCCAGTTTGGGGAACTTCTCCTGGAAAGTGTTGCCGCCCTGGTACGATGCGTGTGGCCCCGCTTCCAGAAGTACTGCGTGCCCCCCCATCTTGGTCCCTAAAGATTAGGTTCTTGATAATCACCTCTTGAAATTCCAGGAAAGTTCCCCTCTGGCCTGATCATCGACGTAGCACGTACACATTGTATTATGCCATCTGTATGATGTGCACGGCCAGCTTCTTATACCACACCGCATGGCGCTGTAGGGCTTCAGGACTTGATATAACAAGTCCATCCCTCCCATGTACCTATTGCAGTCCAAGATGCAGTCTGGTTTGGGGGTGGCCTTTCCTTCATATATCCTAAATCTATAGGTATACCCTGATGCACTCTCGAACAGCTTATACATCTTCACGCCATACCTTGCCCTCTTACCCGGCAGGTACTCGTGGAATTGAACCCTCCCTTTAAAATGTACCAGGGACTCATCAATAGAAATACACTTCTCGGGGGTGTATGCTTGGGAAAACCGGGCACTGAAACGGTCTAATAGGGGTCTCCGTTTATACAAACGGTCAAAACTGGGGTCATCTCGGGGTGGGCACGTCTCATTATCAGTATAATGTAAGAAGCGAAGTATTGCCTAATTTATTTATTTTTTAGGTTACAGTTCAGTTCTGAAGTTGCTTTGAGGGGCCCATATATTAGAAACCCCTATCAAACACCCCATTTTAGAAACTAGACCCCTCAAAGTATTCACAACAGCATATAGAAAGTTTATGAACCCTTTAGGTGTTTCACAGAAATTTAGAGCAAAGTAGAGGTGAAATTGACATTTTTTTTTTTCAGAAAATCCTCTTTATACCATTTTTTTTATAACACAAAAGGATTTATCAGAGAAACGTAACTTAATACGTATTGCCCAGATTCTGCAGTTTTGAGAAATATCCCACATGTGGCCCTAGTGCGGTAATGGACTGAAGCACCGGCCTCCGAAGCAAAGGAGGACCTAGTGGATTTTGAGGCCTCTTTTTTATTAGGCACCGTGTCCGGTTTGAAGAGGTCTTGTGGTGCCAAAACATTGGAAACCCCCCAAAAGTGACCCCAATTTGGAAACTAGACCCCTTGAGGAATCCATTGCAGCTTTCATGGGGTGCATGTGGCTTTTTGATCAGTTTTTATTCTATTTTTAGGTGGCTTGGTGACTAAAAAACAGCAATTGTACTATTGTTTTTTCATTCTATTTTACAGCATTCACCGTGCGCTATAAATGACATATTCACTTGTTTTTGTGTGGCGATACGATTATGGCTATACCAGATGTTTATAGTTTTTTTTTATGTCTTATGGCGTTTGCACAATAAAATACGTTTTGTAAAAAATCATTCACTTTTTGTGTTACCTTATTCTAAGCGCCAGAACTTTTTTATTTTTCAATCAATAAAGCCGTGCGAGGACTTATTTTTGCGTAACGAACTGTAGTTTCCAGCAGTACCATTTTTAGGTACATGCGACTTTTTGATCTCTTTTTATTCCATTATTTGGGAGGTGAAGTGACCAAACAATTGTGATTGTGGTACGGTTTATTATTATTTTCTTTTATGGCGTTCACCGTGCAGGATAAATAACGAAATAATTTTGTAGTTCAGGCCATTACGGACACGGCGATACCATTTATGTATAGTTTATTTGTTTGTTTATATATTTTTATTAATAATAAATGACTGATAAGGTAAAAAGGGGGATTTTTACTTTTAATAGTTTTAAAACTTTTATTTTCTTATTTTTACACATCTTTTTTTTAACTTTTTTTTAACTTTATTACTTTGTCCCATTAGGGGACTTGAGGGCAGGAGGCCCTGATCGCAATTCTAATACACTGCACTACATGCATAGTGCAGTGTATTAGAACTGTCAGCTACTCACTGACAGCAAGCATAGTGGGTCCTGACGTTGTCAGGACCCATTAGGCTTCCGTCTATGGCATAGCCGGATGCCATTGTTTGGTGTCCAGTTGCCATAGTCACCATCGCCGGCCGCTATCGTGTAGCAGGCCGGCGATGGCAGCTTAACCCCTAAAAAGCCACGATCTCTATAGAACGCGGCTTTTAAGGGGTTAATCAGCGGGGACACAGCGATCGGTCCCCGCTGTAGGAGCTGTGACAGCTGCTGTACGAGACAGCAGCTGTCACAGCTCCTGTATGTGACGGGAGGATGGCAGAAACGGCCGTTACTCCCGAGACGTACTATTAGGTCATGGAGCGCGAACGATACAGCTGCCATGACCTAATAGTACGTCCAGGAGCGGGAAGGGGTTAATGGCCGTGGCCTCTTTCAGCATTATAATGCACCCTGTCCTACTGCAAAAAGTGTTAAGGAATAGTTTGAGAAACATAACAAAGAGTTCAAGGTGTTAACTTGGCCTCCAAATTCCCCAGTTCTAAATCCTATCAGGCTCCACCTTGAGACTTAAAGAGGCTCTCTCACCAGATTATAAGTGCCTCTCCTACATAATCTGATTGGCGCTGTAATATAGATAACAGCAGTGGTTTTTATTTTGAAATACAATCTTTTTTGAGCAAGTTATGAGCAATTTTAGATTTATGCTAATTCGTTTCTTAATAGACAACTGGCGTGTTTTTACTTTTGACCAACTGGGTGTTGTAAAGAGAAGTGTATGACGCTGACCAATCAGTGACCAATCAGTGTCACACACTTCTCATTGTTCCAGCCAATTGTTGCAGTGTGATTGTGCAGTGAAAGAAGCTTGGCTGGAACAATGAGAAGTGTTTAACGCTGATTGGTACGGAAGCCTATTAGGCCATGCCGGGAGGCAAAGCCTAACGGGATTTCTGTCAGTGAATACCTGACAGCTCTAATACACTGCACTATGTAGGTAGTGCAGTGTATTAGAATAGCAAGGTCTTCATGCCTTCAAGTCCCATAGTGGGACAAAAAAAAAAAGTTTAAAAAAAAGTTCATAAAATTATTGTAAAAAAATAAAACTTTAAAGTTAAAAAAACAATAACTGCCTTTCTCCCATAAGACTTATATTATAGGAAAAAATGGAAAACATTAAAAAAGTACACATATTTAGTATCACCGCGTCCGTTAAGACCCAAACTATAAAAATATCCTGATATTTCACCCGCATGGTGAACACCAAAAAAAAAAATCAATTCCAGAATTGCTGTTTTTTGGTCACTACCCCTCTCAAAACAGAATAAGAAAAAGTGATCAATATGTTGCATGTACCCTAAAATTATACTATTATAAACTACAGCCCGTCCTGCAAAAAACAAGAACTCCCACAGCTTTTTTGACGAAAAAAAAAAAAAGGTTATAGCGACACAAAAAATTTCATTATTTGAAACAAAAGTGATTTTACTGTGCAAACGCTGCAAAACATAAAAAAACTATATACATATGGTATCGCCATAATGATATTGACCCGCAGAATAAAGTAAATACATCATTTATAGCGCACGGTGAACGCCGTTTAAAAAGAACAAAAAACTTTATTTCTAATTGCTTGTTTTTTGTCACCTTACTTGCCAAAAAATGTAATAAAAAGTGATAAAAAAATTGCATATACCCCAACATGGTACCAATGAAAACGACAGATTGGCCCGCAACAAATAACACCTCACCCAGCTCCGGTGGAGAAAAAATAAAAAAGGCTTTTAGACTATGGTGATGCAAAATGTGCAGTGTTCCAAAAGCAGATAAGATTGGGCACCATTTATCAGTGTGACACTGGCCACACATCTGCGGATTATTATTTATTTACCATATTATTATACCACCCTGTTATGCCCTGATGTTCTCCGCACAGATTACATATGCCCCCACATTATAAAATGAAATAACAGCAAAACCCCAAACAGAACAACTACCAAGCAAATTCTGCGCTCCAAAATCGCACTCCCTCCATTCTGAACCCTACAGCGTGTCCAAACAGCAGTTTACGTCCACATATATAGCATCGCCATACCCAGGAGAACCCACTTAACATTTTATGAGGTATTTTTCTTCAGAGGCACAAACTGGGCACAACGTATTGTGCACTAAATTGGCATATCAGTAGAAAACGGCAATTTCACTTTGCACCAACCACTGAGCATTCATTTCTATTAAAAAAACAACAAACTGTGGACTCAAAATGCTCACTATACCCCTTAAAAAATGCCTTGAGGAGTGCAGTTTCCAAAATTGGGGTCACAACTTGTGGGTTTGTTTTACTATTTGACCCCAGAGCCCTGCCATTGTGGGTCAATGCTGCAAAAATCACCAAAGTAGGCCTCAAGTGCGTATTGTGCTCTTTTACTACTAAGCACTGTCATATGTAAAGCAAATGATAAATGTCTTGAGGGGTATATTTTACAAAATGGGGTCACTTCTCAGGGTTTTCAACTCTACTCTGGTACCTAAGGGATCTCTTCAAATTCGACATGGCGCCCGTACACCAGTCCAGCAAAATCTGCACTCTAAAAGCCATTTTGAGCACTGCCATGTGCCCAAACAGCAGTTTAGAACCACACATGTGGTATTGTCGTACTCGGGAGAAATTGGCTAACAAATTATGTGGTTTTTTTTTCTCCTATTACCCCTTGTGAAAATAAAAAATAGGAAGCAAAAACTACATATTTTTGGAAAAAATTTAATTTAATTTTTACTGCCTAAGTTTAATAAAATCTATGAAACACCTGTGAGGTCAAAATGCTCACTACACCCCTAGATGAATGCCCTGAGGGTTATAGTTTCCAAAATGGAGTCACTTCTCAGGAGTTTCTGCCAGTGTTCCCTATAATGTGAGCGGCTGCACGGCCACGCACCTTCCACGATCCACCCGCTCACTAAAGTTTAATGCCTGCGCACTCTTATGGGCGGCACGTGGCTCCGGCACTAGCAACAGCCACATTCACTTGTATGTGCGTCCTCAGGGCACAGATACAAATGAATATTATAGGCTGCAGGACAAAGTAGGCCTGCAGCCTATATAACGCTGGGAGTCACGCAGATCGGCGTGATGTCATCACGTCATCTGCCCATGCGTGCCGCCGGGGAAGCAGTGTAGCGCTTCCTCTGTCGCGGGATCGGGGCAAAGTAGGTTCAACCTTTTTGTTTTTAAGGAGCTGTATGGCAGTATATACAGGTGGAGGGTGGGCTGTGTAGCACTATTTACAAGGGGAGGAGGGGGGCTGTGTAGCGCTATATACACAGGGAGGAGGTGGGCTGTGTAGGGCTATATACAGGGGGAATTGCTGTGTAGCGCTGCATTCAAGGGGAGAGGGGGCTGTGTAGCACTATATACAAGGGGAGAGGGGGCTGCGTAGCACTATATACAAGGGGAGAGAGGGGCTGTGTGGCACTATATACAAGGGGAAAGGGGGGCTGTGTAGCAGTATATACAAGGGGAGAGGGGGGCTGTGTAGCAGTATATACAAGGGGAGAGGGGGGCTGTGTAGCACTATATAGAGGAGGGTCTGTGTGGCACTATGTACAGGGGGTCTGTGTGGCACTATCTAAAGGGGGTCTGTGTGGCAGTTTCTACAGGGGGTCTGTGGGGCAGTATCTACAGGAGGTCTGTGGGGCAGTATCTGCAGGGGGTCTATGTGGCAGTATCTACAGGAGGGTTTGTGTGGCAGTATCTACAGGGGCTGTGTGGCACTATCTACAGTGGCTGTGGGGCACTATCTACAGGGGGTCTGTGTGGCGCACTCTACAGGGGGTCTGTGTGGCGCTATCTACAGAGACAGTGGTGTAATGGGGGATTTTTTTTATTGATGCCCATAATTGGTATTTATAACTGTCTATTGTACTGCTGTACTTGTAATATTATAGTATTTAAAAAAGTAATTTAAGACTAATTTCAAATAAGTTTTCTTATTCTCTTATTTAGTCGCTATATTAGCCTTTACTTGGGGTATTACTTTTGGTCATCAGATCTCCCACCATTGACGCAGACTCGCCCTGCTCCCTTACTGCCCCGCTCAAGAGCTGCCATGGCTTAGAGAGAACATTGGTTTCTACTGTACTGGTTCCTCAGGGGCTTTGCAAATGTGACATGGCGCCATAAATCTGCATGCCAAGTAGCACTCCTGCCATTCTGAGCCCTGCGGTGTGTCCAAACAGTGGTTTATGACCACATAAGTGGTATTTCCGTACTCATGAGAATTTGCTTTACAAATGTTGGAGTGCTTCTCCTTTATTCCTTGTGAAAATTAAAAAGATTCAACATTTTAGTGGAAAAAAACAGTGGGGTCAAAATACTCACTATACCGCTAGATAAATTCAGGGAGGGGTGCAGTTTCCCAAATGGGGTCACTTTGTGGGTTTTGCACTGTTTTGGCCCCTTAGGGGCTTTGCAAATGTGACATGGCGCCGCAAACCATTCCAGCAAAACTTGAGCTCCAAAAGGCAAATGGTCCTCCTTCCTTTCTAAGCACTGCCGTGTGTCCAAACAGCAATTTATTGCCACATATGGGGTATTGCTGTACTCGGGAGAAATTGCTTTACAAATGTTGGTGCGCTTTTTCTCTTTTATTTATTGTGAAATGAAAAAATCTGAGCTAAAACTACATATTATTAGAAAAAAATTAGATTTTCAATTTCATGGCCTAATACCAATAAATTCTGCAAAAAAACCTGCGGGGTCAAAAATGCTAACTACACCCCGATAAAAATTCCTTGGGTGTAGTTTCCAAAATGGGATCACTTTTGGGGGGTTTGCACTGTTTTGGTCCCACCAGGGCGTTGCAAACACAACATGGCACTGAAAACCATTCCAGCAGAATCTGCGCCGCAAAATCCAAATAGTGCTCCTTCCCTTCTGAGCCCTGCTGTGGGTCCATACAGCAGTTTATTACCACATATGGGGTATTTCCGTAATCGGGAGAAATTGCTTCACAAACTAATTCCAATAAGTTTAGGAAAAAACCTGTGGGGTCAAAATGCTAGCTATACCCCTAGATACATTTCTTGAGGGGTTTGGTTTCCAAAATGGGGTCACTTTTGGGAGGTTTCCACTGTTTTGGCACCACAAAACCAAACATTTATTACAAGTGAATTTAAAAAAAACCTCTACTTTGCTTTAATTCCTGTGAAATGCCTTTAGAACTGAATTGGTCTCTGAAAAAATAGCCTTTTGAAATTTTCTTGAAAATGTGAGTAATTGCTGCTAAAGTTCTAAGCCTTTAAACGTCATAGAAAAATAAAAGAATGTTGAAAAAATTATGCCAACATAAAGTAGACATATGGGAAGTCTTAACTAGTAACTATTTTGTGTGGTATTACTATCTGTTTTACAAGCAGATAAGTTTAAATTTAGAAAAATGTTAGTTTTTGCAAATTTTCTCCAAATTTTGGTGTTTTTCTCAAATAAATTCTGAATTTATCGAGTACATTTTTTCAGTAACGCAAAGTACAACATGTCATGAGAAAACAATCTCAGAATCGTTTGGATAGGTAAAAGCATTTCAAAGTTATTACCAAATAAAGTAACAAGTCAGATTTGAAAAAATAGACGGTGTACTGAAGGCCAAAACAGGCTGTGTCCTTAAGGGGTTAAACTTCACTTTGTTTCAGTGTTTTTATTTGTATTTTCCCTCATGTTAAAAGTACAAATAATGATGCATAATGTCATGTAAATGTAGAATATGCATCATGTTTCAGATACCTTTTCTTCAGACTGCATTTACCTTTATCGGTAGATTAGAACTATCACACAGCATTTGATGGAGCATGATGCGTATTGAACTATGCGGCTCCGTATTGAAACGCGGCTATGAATAAAACGCTACAAAGTACATGTGAACGACAAAAATTACCATGTGCATAAGGCCTAAGCATTATTCAGATGCAATGAATAAATCACAGATTTTCCTTCTTTTAATATTTGCTCATGAGATTTATTTTCTAGATTGTAATATTATGCTATATTTGCACTTTAGCCTTAGTTTCAATCGACCATGGAATGTCATGTCAAATATATTCATATTTTTATACTTTTGTACTATTTAATGACATACAGCACATAATTTAAAATGAAACCTTTGTAGATAAAGTGAGCTATTAAAATGTAGATATGACGTAGACCAAAAATATAATACATACTAACAAGTTTTAATATATTGTTTAAAGTTTAAAAAAAAAATGGGTAAAGAGATTGAAAAGAACAAATGTTTTTAGTCTTGATTAAAATCTATCTACAAACAACAATACTTTACAAATTATAATACTGGTACACTTCTTACAGGCGTTTTACGCCTCGAATTACGTCTGAAAAAACGGCTCCAATACGTCGGCAAACATTTGCCCATTACTTTTAATGGGCTTTACGATGTACTGTGCCGACGACCTGCCATTTTACGCGTCACTGTCAAATGACTCGCATAAAATTACAGCCTCGTCAAAAGAAGTGCAGGACACTTCTTGGGATGTAATTGGAGCCGTTTTTCATTGACTCCAATGAAGAACAGCTCCAAATTACGTTCGAAATGACGCCCCGCAAAACGCAAGTACATGCAATTACGTAAAGTACGCAATTATTCCTGAAAACAGCTCTGTAATTTCAAACGTAATTGCAGTTATCGTGTGCACATACACTTACATTGCGAAGAAGTGGAATTTCATTGCAGATTTCAGCCTTTGCAATGCAAAAACGGAAATATGTGGCAAGTCCGCTGTGATATCTGCAACATCTGAATTACCTGTCAAATATGCAAATATGACAGTTAGAATATATTACACTACGTAGGTACTGTAATGTATTCTAACAGTGATCAGAGCTGCAAGTCTCGCAGTCCCCTAGTGGGACAAGTAAAAAAAGTAAAAATAAGTTAATAAAAATGTTTTATAAAAGTTTAAAAATAAAAGTTATAAGTTACATAAACAAAAATATTTTTTTTTTTCCTATAATAAGACATTTATTATAGGAAAAAAATTAACCCTTAAAAAAAAGTACACATATCTGGTATCACCGCGTTCGTAGCGACCCCAACTATAAAACTATAATATTATTTTTCCTGCACGGTGAACACCGCAAAAAAACTAAGTAAAAAACAATGCATGAATCACAATTTTTTGGTCACCACCCCTCGCAAAATATACAATAAAAACTGATCAAAATGTCACAAGTACCCCAACATAGTATCAATGAAAACTGCAATCCGTCCCACAAAAAACAAGCCCTTACACAGCTTTTTTGACTGAAAAATAAATAAGTTATGGCTCTCAGAATATGGTAATAAGCCTAAAAAGACCTCAAAACAGAAGAAACAGGGAGTCCCCACTATATGCAGAACAACCAAAAAACAAAGGGGACAAAACAACCAGAATATATACCTATAAATATATGACTGACACGTATCTAAATGAAATATAAAGATCTTTATTAATACATAATAAATAACGATACGTGATAGCAAAAATATTAACAATGATAAAATAAGTCAAATTCCAAGAACAGCATCAGAGTGGTATAGATGAAAAAAATACCTGAGGGCATACAGAATAACCTATCCAGAAAAATGATGCCAAATACACATAGACACCTATGTAATAAAAGGACATGTGCAGCTGTAAAAAACAGCATGCATACACAGCCCAGACAAGGAGTAAACTATAGGTACGTGTAAGATAATATAAACAACCCTAAACAGAGAGTAATCAGATAGGGAAAAGGCATATCACCAAGAAAAGTATAGCATACCTATAGACATGGTGCTAGGAGATGGACATCAACCTGGATATGGCACAGAAAACAAAGAGCACCTCAATAATATGGTGACACAAAAAATAAATAATTTTATAGAAAAGTGATTTTATTGCGCAAACACTGCAAAACAGAAAAAACTATATACATATCGTATCGCTTTAATCATACCAACCCGCAGAATAAAGTGAAATTGTCATTTATAGCCCAGGGTGAACCCGTAAAAAAAAAAGAATAAAAAAACATTGTCAGAATTGCTCGTTTTTGGTCACCTTGCTTGCCAAATAATTGAATAAAAAATGATCAAAAAAACTGCATGTAGCCCAAAATGGTACCAATGAAAACTAAAATAAATAAACCCTCACACAGCTCCGGTGGAGAAAAAATAAAAAAGTTATTGCTCCCAGAATATGTTGATGCAAAATGTGCAGAGCATTCTAAAAGCGGATATCATCTGGCACCATTTATCAGTGCGACACCGGCCAAACATCTGCAGATTAGAATTTATTTACCCAATTATTATACCCTCTTATTATGCCCCTGATGTACTCCGCACAGATTACATATGCCCCCACATTATAAACTGAAATACTAGTAAAACTCCAAACAGAACTACTACCAAGCTAAATCTGCGCTCCAAAAGCCAAAGCTCCCTCTCTTCTGAGTCCTACAGTGTGCCCAAACAGCAGTTTACGTCCACAGATATGAAATTGCCATATCCAGGAGAACCTGATTAATATTTTATGAGGTATTTGTCTTCAGTGGCACAAACTGGGCACAACATACTGTGCACTAAAATGGCATACCAGTGGAAAATTGTAATTTTCACTCTGCACCATCCGTTGCACATTAATCCCTTTGTGCACCACGACTTAATAGCATGTCATGGTGTGGGGGTTGGTGTATGGAGCGGGCTCACGCACTGAGCCCGTGCCATACGTTGCGGGTGTCAGCTGTGTATTACAGCTGACACCCGGGACTAACAGACAGAAACATTGATTGCGCTGTTGCAGGAGCCTGTAAAAATGGCATTATACTGCAATACATTAGTTTTGTAGTGTATTGTACCAGCGATCTAATGATCGCTGCTTCAAGTCCCCTAGGCGGACTTATAAAATCCCCTAGGCGGACTAAAAAAAAGTAAATAAAGTTATTAGTGAAAAAAATTAAAATTATATTTAGAGTCCAAAAGAAAACCCTTTTCCTATTTTTTCACTAAAGCAACGTAAAAAATAAAAAAATACACAAAATTGGTATAGCTGCGTCCGTAAATATACCATTATTTAACTCGCACGGTGAACACCGTAAATAATAAAGAATTTAAAACGCCCAAATCACTGGTTTTTGGTCACCTTAGCTCTAAACAAAATGTTAATAAAAAGTGTTCAAAAAGTTGTATGTACCACAAAATGGTACCAATAAAAACTACAGCTCGTCCTACAAAAAATAAGCCCTCACACCTCTCAATCGACTAAAAAATAAAAAAAAGTGATGCCTCTCGGAATGTGGTGTAACAAAACAATTTATTTTTTTGAATTGCTGTGGAATTCCGCTGCGGACAGTCCACACTGGAAATCCGCAGCAGACAGTCTGTCCATTGGTTTCCACACCTTTTTAGTTATCTCCGTGCAGACGTTGCGGACAACTCCGCTGCGGACCATAGGCTGCGGTGCGGAATTTGGTGTCCGCAGCCTACACTGGCTGTTGCGGACTTGATGCGTACTTGTGGCTTAATTTCTCCATTGACTTCAATGGAGTTGCAAAATTCCGCAATGAAATCGGCAGATGTTATGTGTGTTGCGTTGCGAATTGCTTTTGCGAACAGGATATTTCATCATTCTGGCTGTACCTATGTGTTTCGAGGTCTATAGTCAGACTGAGATGGAATGTTTTAAAAGAGAGCAGGATGAACTCTTCACCTAAATCCGCAATGACTAATCCGCAGCATTTTACTTCACATTTTAGGCAAAGGCGCAACGGAATCCGCAACGCAGATTATGTGCGGCATTGATGCGGACAGTGTATGCAGAATTCTGCCACGTCTGAACATGCCCTTATAGTATTCAGTCGCAGAAAAAATGTAAGTTGTCGTTTTTACTGCACGGTGAAAGCAGTAAAAACAAAACCCCAAAAACAATGGAGGAATCACAGTTTTTTCCAGTTTCAGCCTGCAAAGAATTGTATTTCAGTTTCCCAGTACATTAAATGGTATTTTAAATGGTGTCAATAGAAAAGACATCAATAAGCCCTCACACGACTCTATTGATGGAAAAATAACAAGTTATGGCTCTTGGAAGGCGGGCAGTGAAAAACGAAAATAAAAGCAAAAAATGGCTCAGTCCAGAAAGGGTTAATTAATTTCTAATAAAAAAAACATTTATGACCACATGTGGGGTATAGCCATACTCGGGAGAAATTGCTTTACAGATGTTGGGGTGCTTTTTCCTCCTTTATTCTTTGTGAAAATAAAAAAATCCAACATTTTAGTGGAAATAATGTTGATATTCATTTTCCCGGCCTAATTCGAATAAATTCTGCAAAAGACCTGTGGGGTCTAAATGCTCAATATACCCCTAAATAAATCCCTTAAGTGGTGTAGTTTCCCAAATGGGGTTACTTTTAGGGGGTTTCCACTGTTTTAGTCCCTCAGGGGCTTTGCAAATGCGACATGACACCCGAAAACCATTTCAGCTAAATTTGAGCTCCAAAAGCCAAATAGCGCTCCTTCCCTTCTAAGCCCTGCCGTGTGTCCAAACAGCCAATTATTACCACATATGGGGTATTTCCGTAATTGGAAGAAATTGCTTTTCAAATGCTGGGGTGTTTTTACTCCTTTATTCCTTGTGAAAAGAAAAAATTGCTAAGTTTTTTCAGAAAAAAGTCGATTTTCATATTCACAGACTAATTCAAGCACATTTAGCAAAACAACTGTGGGGTCAAAATGAGACTATACCCCTAGATAAATTCCTTGATGGGTGTAGTTTCCAAAATGGGGTCACTTCTTGGGGCTTCCACTGTTTTGGCACCACAAGACCTCTTCAAACCTGACATGGTGCCTAAAATATATTTAAAAAAAAGGAGGCACCAAAATCCACTAGGTGCTCCTTTGCTTCTGAGGCCTGTGCTTCAGTCCATTACCACACATTTCTTGTGTAAAACCTTCTGTGTTACAGAAAAAAATTGTATTAAAAATGAATTTTGGCAAAAACAATTTAAATTTGTAAATTTCACCTCTACTTTGCTTTAATTCCTGAGAAACGCTTATGGGGTTAAAACACTTTCTGAATGCTGCTTTGGATACTTTGAGGGGTACAGTTTTTAAAATTGGGTGATTAATGGGGACTTTCTATTATATAAGGCCCTGAAAGCCACTTCAGAACTGAACTGGTCCCTGAAAGAATGGCCTTTTGAAATGTTCTTGAAAATATGAGCAATTGCTGCTAAAGTTCTAAGCCTTGTAACGTCCTAGAAAAATAAAAGAATGTTCAAAAAATGATGCAGGCATAAAAGTAGACATATGGGATATATGAAATAGTAACTATTTTGTGTGGTATTACTGTCTGACTTATAACAGATACATTAAAATTGTGAAACATTTTTGCACATTTTCTCTAAATTTTGGTGTTTTTCACACATAAATATTGAATTTATCGACCAATTTGTTTTTTACTAACATAAAGTACAATATGTCACGAGAAAACAATCTCAGAATCACTTGGATAGGTAAAAGCATTCACAAGTTATTACTACATAAGTTAAGGGCATGTTCAGACGTGGCGGAATTCTGCAGACACTGTCCTCTTCAATGCCGCACATAATCTGCGTTGTAGATTCCATTGCTCCTTTGCCTAAAATGTGAAGTAAAATGCTGCGGAGTAGTCGTTGCGGATTCAGGTGAAGAGTACATCCTCCTCTCTTTTAAAACATTCCATCTCAGTCTGGGTATAGACCTCGAAACACATAGGTCCAGCCAGAATGATGAAATATCCTGTTCGCGAAAGCAATCTGCAACGCAACACACATAACATCTGCGGATTTCATTGCGTAATTTTGCAACTCCATTGAAGTCAATGGACAAACTACGCCACAAGTACGCATCAAGTCCGCAACAGCCAGTGTAGGCTGCGGACACCAAATTCCGCACCGCAGCCTATGGTTCGCAGCGGAGTTGTCCGCAACGTCTGCACGAAGATAACTAAAAAGGTGTGGAAACCAATGGACAGACTGTCTGCTGCGGATTTCCAGTGTGGACTGTCCGCAGCGGAATTCCACAACAATTTCGCCACGTGTGAACGTGCCCTAACACATGTCAGATTTGAAAAAATCAGCTTCGTCCTCAAGGCCAAAACAAGCTCAATCCTGAAGGGGTTAAAGGGTTATTCCCATCACACAAAGTAATGGCATCTTGCTAGATTTTGCCATCACTTTGCAATAAGTGTGGGTCTGATTGCTGGGACTCCTACCAATCAGGAGAGTAAGGGCACATTCAGACATGGCGGAATTGCTGTTTAATTCCGTTGCGGACAGTCCGCAGTGTAATTCTGCCGCAGCTGTTTTTTACATTTGTTTCTATACATTTTTAGGAAAGTTAGTTCAGACGTTGCAGAAAATAAGGGCATGTTCAGACGTGGTGGAATTTTTCTGCTGCAAATGTTGGTGCAGATTTGGGGCAATTACGCAACGAATCTGCACCAACATTTGCATATTTGACAGGTAATTCAGACGTTGCGGACACAGCGAACACAGCGGACTTGCCACAGATTTCAGTTTTTGCATTGCAAAGGCTGAAATACGCAGTGAAATTCCACTTCCTCTCCGCAACAGACAGTGCATGCTGGGGACTGAAAATTCTGCACCGCAGCCTATGGTTCGCAGCGGAGTTTTCCGCAACGTCTGCACGAAGATAACTAAAAAGGTGTGGAAACCAATGGACAAACTGTCTGCTAAGGATTTCCACTGCAGACTGTCCGCAGCGGAATTCCACAGCAATTCCGCCACGTCTGAATGTGCCCTAACTGTGCAGAATTTAGGCTGCAGTGCAGAATTTTCCCTCTGCAGCATGTTGATTCCATTGCGGAGAAGAAGCGGAATTTCACTGTGGATTTCAGCCTTTGCAATGCAAAAAATAAAATCTGTGGCAAGTCCGCTGTAATATCTGCAACGTCTGAATTACCTGTCAGATATGCAAATGCTGGTGCAGATTTGTTGCATAATTGCTCCGAATCTGCACCAACATTTGCAGCTGAAAAATTCTGCCACGTCTGAACATGGCCTAAAGGGACCGCTGCATTTAGTATTTAGTGGGACGGGCTACAGGATCCCCACCCATCGCAAAATGATGCAATTTCCTAGCTATATGCCATAGCTTTGTGTGATGGAAACACCCCTTTATCTAGGGGCAGTTGCTCTTCATGTTCATTCAAAATTTAAGCAGGAAAATTGAAACAACTATTCTATGAGAGCCCACCTATTTTGAATTTATCCTATTTCGGACAGATAAGATTTTCTACTTTATGTATCACCATAACACAGTATTTATAATATCCACATTATATATGACTGCATCTATTGTAGCCAAATGCAACTCGTAAGAAGATATGCTCCCATTGAAACACTTTTTCGGTGGAGATATTAAAAGTACCTGAAGGGATTTTCCCATAGAGGACATTTACCATCTATCCACAGGACAGGTGATAAATGTATGATAGCTAGGAGCCTTACAGCTGGCACCTCCACAATCACTAGAACGGGTGTCCCGACCTCCGTTCCTCCTCACTGCATGATTGCAGTGAGCAGGATTTTAAATGGAGCTGCGATAATGAATAGGTGTTAATGTCTAATGTGGGAAAAACCCTTTAACTTGAATTAGAAGGTTGTATAAGAATTAAAAAAAATAGTTGTTGTTTTTCTTTCTTCAGAAACAGCGCCAGTCTTGTTCAAGGGCTTTCTCTGGCATTGCAGCACAGACACATTTACTTAGAGGGAACCTGTCACCAGGATTTCACCTATTGAACTTTACTTATCCATCTGGCCGCTGCTATCAAAAGTTCATTGTCATTATCCTCTCTCCTAAACTCCTCCTTCGACTGTAAATAACGGTTTGCAAACATTTTGCGACTTTTATCGTAATAATCCGGTGTCCCTTTGTGCGCACACACCAGAATAGGACATCAATGCACAAGCGCGGGATTTTGTGTGCTTGGGGAAGGTGAGGAGCTGTCAATTAAAAGAAAGATGGCGAGGTATTGCTGGTTTAATAGGTGAAATGCTGGTGACAGGTTCCCTTTAAAAAGAATATATCTGTGAAGGATTACTCAGGGAAGATCATAACTCTGCACTATCTGGCCACGCCGGCATCCTGGGTACCAAGCACCTCATTGCCAGAAACTATTGGTGGCCTGGGTTGCCTAAAGGCATTAAGGCCTACGTCGCCGCTTGTGAGGTTTGTGCTAGGTCCAAGACTCCCAGGTCCCGACCGGCGGGCTTACTATGTTCTTTGCCCATTCCCCAGAGACCTTGGACCCATATCTCCATGGATTTTATCACCGATCTGCCTCCATCTCAAGGCAAGTCAGTGGTGTGGGTTGTAGTAGACCGCTTTAGTAAGATGTGCCACTTTGTGCCCCTCAAGAAAACATGATTACAGTACGGGACAGCTGTCCCGCAGCGAGGCAGGGACTCCTAGCATCGTACATAACTATGATGCTAGGAGCCCGGCTCCCTTCAGTGTGTTTGGTCCGGGACTTGCAGCCGTAATACGTTCTGTCCTTTACGGACCGAACATGCTCGTGTGAATCCAGCCTAACAATAGATAATTTCCCCTTAAATGGAGATTAGCTGCAACACCAAACACAGCTGTGGACAACTGTGACTCTAACCTCAGACAAACCCTTTCAAGTTTTGTTGCAATACTTCATTTAATAACTGATTATTGTTGGCCACCAATAAAACTTCTTCTACTCAGATGACGGTGAAGAAATATGATCTACCTAATTCACTGTGTGCCGATCTTATTATTTTATCATGAACATTCAATGGCAGTAACACCATATGCTAAGATTTATGATTTTTTTTTTAAGGTACTAATTTTTTCATACAAAAAAAAAATAGCAGAGTTATACTGGTAAGATTGAAGTATAGTTTGCATGTGTTTGTTGCTATATGTTTATATCTATGGTCTGTATGTTACTTTATATAACAAGAAAAAATAGGATCAACTTTTCCTTTTATTTTTAAGCAAATGGATTGAATTAAAACAAATCTGCAGTTAAGATTTTAATTGGTGCCAAGTAATTAGGTAGCGACAGTAAGTGATCTATCCAAAGTAATAGGCTTTTAGTGCAATGTTTTAGTGCAGTAATAATTGCTGTCATTTTGCAAAGTGCTTTAGCAGTTGACAAGAAAAATCCACACACTGTACAATGTAACCGAGCCTACCCTCAGGGATTATATATTCAGCCCAACATGCTAGAGCTTTAACCTAGCTCAAAATAAGCTTCATGTATTTTAGTGTATTTCATTTTGAATAACATACCTGTGGATTTTTTGTTTACAGATCCTATTAAGGTGATTGATTAATATCTATAAGGTACTCTTTGATTGTTTCCACGTGGAATATTTCTAAACATGAAATATTTATATACAGTGAAGGAAATAAGTATTTGATCCCTTGCTGATTTTGTAAGTTTGCCCACTGTCAAAGACATGAACAGTCTAGAAATTTTAGGCTAGGCTAATTTTACCAGTGAGAGATGGATTATATAAAAAAATAAAATAAATCACATTGTCAAAATGATATATATTTATTTGCATTGTGCACAAAGAAATAAGTATTTGATCCCTTTGGCAAACAAGACTTAATACTTGGTGGCAAAACCCTTGTTGGCAAGCACAGCAGTCAGACATTTTTTGGAGTTGATGATGAGGTTTGCACACATGTTAGATGGAATTTTGGCCCACTCCTCTTTGCAGATCATCTGTAAATCATTAAGATTTCGAGGCTGTCGCTTGGCAACTCGAATCTTCAGCTCCCTCCATAAGTTTTCGATGGGATTAAGGTCTGGAGACTGGCTAGGCCACTCCATGACCTTAATGTGCTTCTTTTTGAGCCACTCCTTTGTTGCCTTGGCTGTAAGTTTCGGGTCATTGTCGTGCTGGAAGACCCAGCCACGAGCCATTTTTAATGTCCTGGTGGAGGGAAGGAGGTTGTCACTCAGGATTTGACGGTACATGGCTCCATCCATTCTCCCATTGATGCGGTGAAGTAGCCCTGTGCCCTTAGCAGAGAAACACCCCCAAAACATAATGTTTCCACCTCCATGCTTGACAGTGGGGACGGTGTTCTTTGGGTCATAGGCAGCATTTCTCTTCCTCCAAACACGGCGAGTTGAGTTAATGCCAAAGAGCTCAATTTTAGTCTCATCTGACCACAGCACCTTCTCCCAATCACTCTCAGAATCATCCAGATGTTCATTTTCAAACTTCAGACGGGCCTGTACATGTGCCTTCTTGAGCAGGGGGACCTTGTGGGCACTGCAGGATTTTAATCCATTACGGCATAACGTGTTACCAATGGTTTTTTTGGTGACTGTGGTCCCAGCTGCCTTGAGCTCATTAACAAGTTCCCCCCGTGTAGTTTTCGGCTGAGCTCTCACCTTCCTCAGGATCAAGGATACCCCACGAGGTGAGATTTTGCATGGAGCCCCAGATCGATGTTGATTGACAGTCATTTTGTATGTCTTCCATTTTCTTACTATTGCACCAACAGTTGTCTCCTTCTCACCCAGCGTCTTACTTATGGTTTTGTAGCCCATTCCAGCCTTGTTCAGGTCTATGATCTTGTCCCTGACATCCTTAGGAAGCTCTTTGGTCTTGCCCATGTTGTAGAGGTTAGAGTCAGACTGATTAATTGAGTCTGTGGACAGGAGTCTTTTATACAGGTGACCATGTAAGACAGCTGTCTTTAATGCAGACACCGAGTTGATTTGGAGCGTGTAACTGGTCTGGAGGAGGCTGAACTCTTAATGGTTGGTAGGGGATCAAATACTTATTTCTCTGTGCACAATGCAAATAAATATATATAATTTTCACAATGTGATTTTCTTAATTTTTTTTTATATAATCTATCTCTCACTGGTAAAATTAACCTAGCCTAAAAATTCTAGACTGTTCATGACTTTGACAGTGGGCAAACTTACAAAATCAGCAAGGGATCAAATACTTATTTCCTCCACTGTATGTATTTCTAGGTCTACAGCCAGACTGAGGACCCATGCACATTAACATAAAAACGCCCGTAATCTTGGGCCATTATTACGGCACGGGCAGGCCCATAGAAATCAATGGGGCTCCCGTAATTACGGGTGACTACGTGTGTGCACCCGTAATTACGGGAGCGTTGCTAGGCGACGTCAGGAGATAGTCACTATCCAGGGTGCTGAAAGAGTTAAACGATCGGCAGTAACTGTTTCAGCACCCTGGACAGTGACTTCCGATCACACTATACATCAACCTGTAAAAAAAATGGAAGTTCCTACTTACCGAGAACTCCCTGCTTCTTCCTCCAGTCCGGCCTCCCGCGATGACGTTTCAGTACAAGTGATGGCTGCAGCCAATCACAGGCTGCAGCGGTCACATGGACTGCCGCGTCATCCAGGGAGGTCGGGCTGGATGTTGAAAGAGGGACGCGTCACCAAGACAACGGCCGGGTAAGTATGAATTTCTTTTACATTGGCTTCTCCTGGAGTGGAATCCCCGGTTGTAGAGTCTGCAAGGTTGTAACCAGGGATTCCGCTTCAGGAGTTTCTCCTGGTGTCACTGTCCAAATATGGACAGAGACATCAAGCAGCGCTCCAGGAGCGGAATCCCCGGCCACACGGGGATTCCGCTCCTTCAGGGAGCTACAGTGGCGCTAGTAGACAGCAGAGCAGGGAGATACCTCCCTGCTCTGCTATAGTGCCGTCGCTACCGCTATAGCAGCCACAGCAGCTGCTAGCGGCGCCGCCGCCCTCATGCCCCGTGTCGCCGCTAGCAGCCGCTATGGCTGCTCAGCGGTAGCGACGGCTACAAAGTGAAGAAGCGCCTGAGTGGAAAGGCTCCTGCAGTTAGTGTGTGTATCCCCACTGGTAGTTGCAACGGCGCGGGGATACACACACCCGCTGGCGCCCCTCTTGCAGTGTGGCGGCTGGCGCCTTGTGCGACCGCACTGGTCGAACATAGCTAAGGCCGGCCATGAGTGCGGGGATCTTCATTTAGCGCACCAGCTTTATCTCTGTCAGACAGTGAAAATAAAGAATCTGATTTGTTTTTTTGGGGCTGGTACCATTTTGAGATACATATAACCTATTGATTAAAAGGGTTGGACCACGATGCAATTTCATCCCAACACTTTCTATTAGCAGCGTACAGTCAGCTATTTAAACACTAAAAAGGTTGATTTGTTTTGTTCACTTTTATTTCCGTCCCTCTCTTGGTGAAGAGGGAGTGATGCAGTGAACCGGCAGTCCATTCATACTCTTAGGGTATGTTCCCACGGCTTATTTGCGGCAGTTTTTTGTGCCAAAAATGGCTGAAAAGTCGGAAGCAGAACGCATCCAAATATCTCCCATTGATTTATTTCAATGGGAAAAACGGCATTCTGTTCCCATGGGCCGGGTTTTTTCCGCGGCCGTTTTGAAAAACAGCCGCGTAAAAAAACAGCCGCGAAAAAGAAGTGCATGTCACTACAGCCATTGAAAACAGCTCCATATTTTCAGACGTTTTTGAATTTGCATGTGAACATACCCTAACCTGTAGCACTTGTAGTTTCATAGCTCCCCTTGCCTCTCCCCTGCTGCTGTCTGCCAACAGTGTTCGTGTATAGTCCCTGTAGATTGTTCACAGCACATTCTACTTACTACATAAACACAAAAGAAATATGAGTTAAGTACAAACATGATCAATCTTATTATAAAACTTAAAAAGGGGTTCATATGAGAAGATTGATACCATGATCAGGACAGCATTCAAACTGTGTAGGGCTTGGTATTAAGCAGAGGGCCTGTTACCCATCAGTCTATCTATATACAAATTATCTAAACCCCTTCCCACTTTGGCCACTTTTGACCTTCCTGACAGAGCTTTATTTTTCAAATCTGACATGTTTCACTTCATGTGGTAATAACTTCGGAATGCTTTTACCTATCCAAACGGTTCTAAAACAGTTTTCTCGTGACACATTGGACTTTATGTTTCTGGCAAAATTTGCTCGATGCATTCATTATTTGATTGTGAAAAACATAAACATTTTGCGAAAAATTGCAAAAATGTGCATTTTTTTACATTTAAATGTATCTGCTTGTAAGATAGGCAGTTATACTACACAAAATTGTTGCTAATTAACATCCCGCATATGTTGACTTTAGATTGGCATAGTTTTTTTTAACATCCTTTTATTTTTCTAGGACATTTCAAGGCTTAGAACTTTAGCAGCAATTTCTAAAATTTTCAAGAAAATGTCAAAAGGCTATTTTTACAGGGGCCAGTTCAGATGTGAAGTGGCTTTGAGGGCTTTATATAGTAGAAACCCCAGATAAGTCATCCCATTTTAAAAACTTCACCCCTCAAAGTATTCAAAACAGCTTTTAGAAAAATTCTTAACCATTGGGCAGTGAAAATAAAAACAATCCCTTTTCTTCAATAAGACGTAGCTTTAGCTCAAAATTTTTCATTTTCTCAACAAATAAAGGAAAAAAAGAACCCCAACATTTGTAAAGCAATTTCTCCCGAGTACGGAAATACCCCATATATAATCATAAACTGCTGTTTGGGCACACAGTAAGGCACACGACAGGGCTAAGAAGGGAAGGAGCAGCATTTGGCTTTTGGAGTGCAGATTTTGCTGGATTGGTTTCTGGGCGTTATGTCGCGTTTGCAGAGCCCCTATGGGACCAAAACAGTGGAAACCTCACAGAAGTAACCCCATTTTGGAAACTACACCTCTCAAGGTATTCACATAGGGGTGTAGTGAGCATGTTAACCCCTTGCAGAAATTAGTGTGCACTCGATGTTGTAGAGTGAAAATTGGATTTTTTCCATAGATATGCCAATATGTGGCGCCCAGCTTGTGCCACCATAACAAGGCAGCTCTCTAATTATTATGCTGTGTTTCCAGGTTTTAGAAACACCCTACATGTTGCCCTTTTGCATGGACATTCGACCAGGCTCAGGAGTGAAAGCGTTGAATACGAAATTGAGGCATAATTTGGCAATTTACAAAGTATTGGTTCACAATTGCAGAGGCTCTGTTGTGAAGTAATAAAATAAACCCCTGAGAAGTGACCAAATTTTGGAAATTGCACCCCTCAAGGCATTTATTAACAGGTGTAGTGAGCATTTTCACCCCACAGGTCTTTTCCATAAATGATTGCGCTGCGGATGGTGCAAAGTAAAAATTTACATTTTTCCCTAGATATGCCATTTCAGTGGCAAACATGTCATGCCCAGCTTGTGCCACTAGAGACACACACACCCTAAAAATTCTTAAAAGGGTTCTCCTGGGTATGGTGATGCCATACATGTGGAAATAAGTTGCTGTTTGGGCACGCTGTAGGGCACAGAAGGGAGGGAGCGCCATTTGGTTTTTGGAGCATGTGTTTTGCTTGGTAGTAGTTTTGTTTGGAGTCTTACTGGTATTTCAGTTTATAATGTGGGGGCATATGTAAGCTGTGCGGAGTACATCAGGGGTATAGCCAGGTGGTATAATAATGGGATAAACAATAAAATAATCCATAGATATTTGTTACGCTGTGATGCAATCCTTTCTGCACAGGCCGGTGTCACACTGATAAATGTCCTTACTTATCCCCCTTTTGGTCCACACTCCGTACCTTTGCAGTTTTAGGAATTTTGCTGGAAAGTGTTGTCCTGTATAATACGGGCACCCTCGCTTCCAGCAGATATGTTTGAGCCCTACCCTTCCTGGTTCCCTAATTTTAGGGCCTTGATAATTCGCCTCTTGAAACAAAAGAAATGTTCCCCTCGGGCCTGAACCACTGCATATTTTTAATTTCCTGACTTATTAGAGCCTTAACTAATTTAATTTTTTCTTAGATGTAGTAGTATAAGGACTGTTTTTTTTTTTGCGGGACGAGCTGTAGTTTTTATTGGTACCATTTTGGGGTACATGCGGCTTTTTGATCACTTTTTATCGTATTTTATGGGGGGGCCAGGTGACCAAATAACTGCAATTCTGGCATAGTTTTTTTAGTTTTTTTTTATACAGCGTTCATCATGCGTTTTAAATTACATGTTAACTTTATTCTGTGGGTCAGTCCGATTCCAGCGATACCAAATTTATAGTACTTTTTTATGTTTTACAACTTTTTGCACAATAAAATTACTTTTGTAAAAAGAATGTCTTTTTTCTGTTGCCATGTTGTAAGAACCATAACGTTTTAATCTTTTCATTGAACGAGCTGTTTGAGAGCTCTTTATTTGCGAGACGAGCTATAGTTTATATAGGTACCATTTTTGGATACATGCGACTTTTTGTTCACTTTTTATTCCAATGTTTGTAGGGCAAAGTGACCAAAAAACAGAAATTCTGGTATAGTTATTTAAGTTTTTTCTTTTTACGCCGTTCACCGCGTGGAATAAATAACATAATGTTTTTATAGTTCAGACTGTTACGGTTGCGGCGATACCAAAGATGTATGGTTTATTCATTTTTTTTTTCAATAATAAAAGACTTGATAAGGGAAAAGGGCGATTGTATATTATTTTATTACTGGAAAATGTTATTATATGTTTTACAACTTTTTTTAAACTTTTTTTTTTTACACTTTTTTATTACACTAGGGGACATGACGATCCAACAGTTTTTTTTTTTTATAATACATTGCACTACCTGTGTAGTGCAATGTTATTTGATCTGTCAGTCATTCACTGACAGCAAGCCGATTAGGCTTCGCCTCCCGTCGGGGCTTAATTGGCATCTGCAATGGCAGAGCAGGAGGCCATTTTTAGGCTCCCTGTTGCAATAGCAGCAGTCGGCAGCCCTGTGATTGCAGGGCAGAGCTGCCGATCTGCTGCCAACAACTGAGATGCAGTGATCGCTTTTGATCGCTGCATCTAAGGGGTTAATGGCAGGGATCGGAGCTAGCTCTGGTTCCTGCCATTACAGGTGGATGTCTGCTGTAACATACAGCTGACATCCACCGCTGATGGCGCCGGCTCAGCTCCTGAACCGGCACCTTCTTGCCTTCAGCTACGGAAGCTTTTCAGGCCCCGCCTCTGGGCGGGGATTGAACGGCTTCCATGCTAGGCAGAGTGGGAGGACAGTATTAGGCCTCCGGTTGCCATTGAAGCAACAGGAACTCCGGAAATTTCATTGCTGGGGTGCAGATGAGCTGCAAACTCCTTAAATGCAGCAATCGCTTTTGACTGCTGCATTTAAGGGGTTAATGGCGGGGATCTACGCTAATTTGGGTCCCCGCCATTACAGCCGGATGTCAGCTGTAATAAACCTTCTGAGCCGATGCCATCCATTTGTCATATGGATACGGCGAAATGCGGGAAACACTGGCTTTCCACTACATATCCATATGACAAATGTCGGGAAGGGGTTAAAGACAACTTGTCAATTTCATTCAGTTATCTCCCTTTAAGGGGTATTCTAGTCACAGTAAGTTAGTTCTGTATTGTTACAATAACAATCCAAAGAAAATCAATAAATATATTAATTACTTTTATCAGCAGTCATCTAGCAATATAAACAACCTACCGGTTCTCCATATCCATCTTGTCAGTTTTTTCTTCCCCAGGTAACAACCTTTAGGAGCTTAGTGCTCCCAGATCATAAATGGTCATATGTAGCTCTTTTTATGTATTATGTTTATGACAGTGGCATCAATGCGGGAACATGTGCGTTTAGCCAAGTCTTTTACCAAACAAATGTAACAATAGCAGACACAGGAAAAAGCAACGCTAAAAGATTTGTAAAATTAGCTCCATCACTATAAAGTTTTCCTGTGGTACGCTGTAAAAATGATCTTTCCATCTTAACAAGCGTTGATGCTGTAGATGAGTGTGTCATGAGACTGCTACGAATGAGTAAGCAAGGGTAATTGTGAACGCGCACAGCCAGAGAAGCAAAGCGGGGAATTGTGGGATTTACAGTCTAGAGCGCTGTATTGCAGGTCACAGCAGTGATGAAGTTCAAGCCTATCACATTACAAATACCGGGAACAAAAGGGAAATAACGGAAGTGATATAGAGGTACAGGAGACATATTGGAGGATGAAAAACATGACATATATTTTATTACGGAACACACAACACATTAAGTGATTACTTCAAAATACCAGAATACCCTTTTAAAGAGGCTCTGTTACCAGTTTATTAATTCCCTATCTCTGATAACTGCAGTGTGATTTGTTGTAAAAGAACATTTATTGTTTGCAAAGTTATGAGCATTTTTCTACTTATGCTAATGTAGCTCTAATCACCAAATAGGAGGTGACTGTTTCTTTTCAATCCATGCGGTGTAATGTTTTTTGTATGACGCTGTACAATCAGCATACAGCTTCTCCCGCTTTCCTACCTGGCAACACATTGTGATCTTATAGTTTACAGCTTTCATTCCCAACTATGTTTTCAACTGGCGATATCTCCTGTTGTGTTCAGCTGCGATCTGGAACCGCTGTTCTAGGTGGTCCACAGCCCGAGATAAGGCTGTTTGAAGTGATCCATATTCCCTGAAGCCTCAGTCTCTCATACTGTGTAAAGCAACTTCATGCTGATAGGACAGTGTCAGAGGCTGTGAGGTAGCTCCACCTCATGGGTTCACAGATGCCATAAAAACAAACAAACATAAACACCATAATAATAATAAATAAGACACAAGAGACTTAAATGTGGATGAAATAAGGCCATTGTATTTATTCTGGGTTACCTTCAAATTTTAATAAATAACCATAAATCAAATTAAAATTCACCAATAAAAATAAGGCTTAGTCCCAAATGACTCAAGCCTAATCAGTACATTAAAATAACAGAACAACCTTAGTCCACCCATACTTAAATGGATGACAACCCCACTATAAATACTGCGACTACAATACTAGATCCATCGCTGTGCGCTACTCCTGCTGTGCTCCAGGTGAACAAAACAGCGATTCTCCAACGAGTCCAAGGTTATAAAGAAGATCTTCCCACCAAAATGCAGCTGGCCAATAACAGAAGAAACACAGCTATCCTTGAGCTGCTTCCAGAAGGATCCAGATTTTGCCCATAGCAACAGCATACCTCAAAATAAACTCAGAACAGGTAAGTATAAAACAAAAAAGGGAGGGGGAGAGGAGAAATCATCAGAATAAAGTAATAATAAAAAGGCATCGAGAACCCATGTGGTCCCATTGCTAATGGCACCGTAGGCCTGTACATGAGAATAGCTGCTGTGACCTTCCAGTTGTCTAATAAAGGCTCATTTACATATTTAGAAAAAGGCTCATAACTTAAAAAATAATTAATTAATAAATAATAAAAGTTTTGGGACACAATTTTAAAACCGCAAGCCATGGCAAGTTAACCTTGACATGACCCCCCGGAAAATGTAGCCTTTTCAATCATGTTTTGTAAATCAAGATTAGAAATGTCTAAAGCAACATTAGCATCAGATATAAGAACTAAATCTTAACCAAAAAAATTATTCAGACTACAGCTAATTCAGGTCTTACATATATATATATATATATATATATATATATATATATATATATATATATATTTTTATATATATATATATATTGTGAGGGTTTAGCATCAGGAGAGGTTGGTACAGCGGTTTCTTTGTAGCCAGAGACAGGGACACCGTGCATTAAAAGTCATAACAGGGCTTTGCCTGTGTTTTTATTCTTGTCAAAGAAACAGCCTCTTGTACAACAAGGCAAAATACAAAATAAATCCTGCTCGTCTGAGCACTAACTGAACAAGATATTATCTAACTATACCAAGTGCCTTCCTACCAGGCACTGGACACAAAGTAACACAGGTCTTTACTCACATAGAATACAGGCTACTCCAGACTTAGTAGTCTCGGTCTGAGTCAGGGGTGAGACTGACACACACTGTGTCTGCACCTTTTTATACACAGGCTACAGGTGCAGCTAATTGAGCAGCAGCCTTGTCCTACAAACAGAGATGGACTTGGGATTGGGGAACCCGCCCTGCTCTTCTCCAATCCAACTCCAGGCCCTTTTTTCCGGCTTTTCCTTAAGCCGAGATTGGAAAACTAGAGCTTTCTATTGCAAGAACTACTCATTCCCTGGAGCCTAGGATACATATGACAGGATTCTAGGGGAAATGTACCTTCCCTCAATGACTTTACCTGTCACTGTCTCACATACCCTCTTCCTCTGTTCGAGCCCATGGGATCGGACACATTTAGCTACAAGGCAGTGTGTCCTAGACAAAGCGTCAGCATTGCCCTGCAGTTTTCCTGCTCTGTGTTCCACAGTATATTTGAAGTTCTGCAAAGTAAGAAACCACCGTGTAACTCTTGCATTTCTCTCTTTAGCTTGACACATCCATGTAAGAGGAGAGTGGTCTGTAACCAACCTAAACCGACGACCCAATAAATAATATCTCAGGGACTCAAGTGCCCACTTAATTGCCAAGCACTCCCGTTCAACTATGCTATAGTTTTTCTCAGCCAGGGTAAGTTTTCTGCTCAAATAGGTCACAGGATGTTCCTCACCACCCACCTCTTGTGACAGAACTGCTCCGAGCCCCACATTAGAAGCATCAGTTTGGACAACAAACTCCTTTTTGAAGTCAGGAGTGACTAAGACTGGTTGGTTACACAGGGCCAGTTTCAACTCTTGAAAGGCGCTTTCAGCCTTCGTGTCCCACTTGACCATGACAGACTTACTTCCCTTGGTAAGATCTGTCAGGGGCGCTGCTGTGCTGGCAAAGTTTGGAATGAACCTGCGGTAATAACCTACAATTCCTAGAAAAGCTCTGACCTGCTTTTTGGTTGAGGGCTGGGGCCAGTTTTGGATAGCCTCAACTTTGTTGACCTGTGGCTTTATCACCCCTCTCCCAATTATGTACCCCAGATACTGTGCTTCCTCCAAGGCTAAGGAACATTTCTTTGGGTTTGCTGTTAACCCCGCGGCTCTGAGGGAGTTTAGTACTGCTTGTACTTTTGGTAAGTGGCTTTCCCAGTCATCACTAAAGATTATAATGTCGTCCAGATATGCCGAAGCATACCGACGATGGGGTTTGAGGACTATGTCCATTAACCTTTGAAAGGTCGCTGGAGCCCCATGTAGCCCAAATGGTAAACAAATATATTGAAACAGACCATCCGGGGTGATGAACGCAGTTTTCTCTTTGGCGCCCTCCGTGAGGGGTACTTGCCAATAGTAATTCACTGTATTTAAGCGATATATATTGTGCTCCCACAAAATATGAAAATTTGTAAATTCACTGAAGTGATATATGAGTAAAATGTATAACTTTTATTTCATAACTCTCTAAAAACAGGGGTACAATCACCACTGTGACGAGCCCAACCGTGTGTATTAAAAACGTATTAAACAAATACTCCAAGTCCTGATTCATTTGTGAACCCTCTATGACTGGGTATATTATAAAGATACAAATATGGAATCAGCGTTTAAACATTGGTGTAACAGTGGTTTAGACCCTAAAACACACCGGAGCTTGCGATAACCGCACCTAAATCTCCTGATGCTAAGGTACACAACGATGCCACTGTCCCCTACGCTAAAATCCCTTGCTTAAACCGACCCTACGCGTTTCTATACTTATCATCATCAGGGGTCTGCAGCTTGGTCACTCTGGCCAGGATGCCAGCGATATTTCTTCAGCAGCAGATATTCTACTGCACAGCACGGAAGCATGCACGCATAGATGTCAGCGGCATGCTTCACTACGGGACAGCTGACATACCCGGAAGCAACACTGTGGTGTTGACAGTGTTGCTTCCGGGTATGTCAGCTGACGGCCGGGAGTCACATGGTCGGACGTCACGAATGTGGTGGGCTGGTGTGATTGGCTGGTTCGAAGTATGCCGCCGAGACCAGGGGGAGGAGTATCTTGTTATAATATCTCAGAGTCCCGTAGTGAAGCATGCCGCTGACATCTATGCGTGCATGCTTCCATGCTGTGCAGTAGAATATCTGCTGCTGAAGAAATATCGCTGGCATCCTGAGAAACGCGTAGGGTTTACCTGTCACTGTCTCACAATATATATATATATATATATATAGATAGATATATATATATATATATATATATATATATAAAAAAAAAGTATATATATAAAAAAAAAAAATATATATATATATATATATATATATATATATATATATATATCTTATATCTATTTAGAAGACCATCTACCAATTCTCTGAATAATCTCCTCCTTTAAATAAAGGTTAGCCGCCTCAGTGGCTGCACCTATCCTGAAAGAATTAGAGGAAAACATTACATGACCTAAACCAAGAAGACTGAGCCATTTTCTGAAAACACTATTAATCTGAACTTCGACAGTGAAAGTCCATTGGCATGAACTAAAAAAGAACCAGTGACAACAGGTATAACTTCCACAAAACGTAACAAGTGAAATAAAGAACAGTAATCGGAACCGCAAACTCATTAACCCTCAAAACCCAATATTTTCCTCCTTGTTCAGTTTTGGAACAACTCACCAATAAATTAAAGTAGCTATCACCAACTGAAATATGCGAAAATGTAAAGGTGAAATCACAACCTCATTAACTAAAACTAATTTACTTATACTCAAAGTCCCGAATATTGCTAATATAAAAGATATCCTTAACAGCTTAACTTCAAAATACGAAAAGCAAACCTCAGGAAGGACTTTAATAAGCTCCTTCAATAGCAAAAAAAAAAAAGAAGAAAACCTATTACCATTAGAGTAATTACATGCACGATACCCTTTCAAAAGCTGTTTAACCTGAAAATGATTATTTATGGGCTGAACACTGTTCCATATTTGGAAAAAGAAATGTCACCAAAAATTACACCCATGTTGTCAGTATTTAAAATAATTATTTTATTAGCAAAATATATACCCCAAATCACTACTGAAACTAAAACCGAAAAAGTTCTAATAAAACTAAGTTCTTAAATGCCTTGTTCCAAACCCAAGATTCAAGCTATTTTTCCCAAAGACCAATGGCCACTCCAATAGGCCCCATATCCAATCAATCCAGCTACAATATTATAATCCTATAAACCTTATCATTAGGTAAGCGAAACCCCATTAAACTTAAATCAACAGCAATTCCCAAAAAAAATCAAGACACGTACAAGGTTGCACTGTCTTTTCCTGTGCCAATGGTACTCCAAATTTTTGTAACTTCACAAAATGTCAGATTTACCAACAAATAAAAATGTATCTAATTAAATGCTAAATTCGTCCAGTAGGGGTCTCCCTTAATACAATCCATTCAATTAAATTAGCAACATATTCAAAATAAAAACATGATTATTTTTTTGGGGAACTATATCTAATGGACAATCTAAAATTCGTAAAATGAGGTGACTCAAAGGGGCCAGCAATTCTGCCTTCAACTATTTATTTATTTATTAATTATTTCTTTTTTATGGCCAAAGTCAACCGACGCCTGTAACTCGGGCACATACAAAACAAAAGAAAAAAAATGTCATTAACTATGTCTGCCTTCATTTTGTCGTGGAATATTTCTAGTCAGGGGATTCTTGGCATCAATGCTTTTATTAACAAATTATTTTGTGGTGGGTTGCTGAGCATTGGATTGATTTGCCTTCTCAAAACATTTTGCCATTGCGTGTAAGCCACCACAAAATGAACATTGGTGGCGGTAACGGCAGTTATTAAACAATTTGCATTGAGCCTCATTAAAGGCGAACCACACGCCCTTACCAAAAATATCTGACTGAACGGAGGATGACGGTTGCTGTCTTGGGGTATTGTTACCCGATCATTGTGGTAACATAAGGTTGAGCCACAAACCAACATCCTTAATACCCCATTTCATATTTGGATGTACCGCTAGCTTTTGTCTAAAAGGCTCATCATAAGACAGCCATGCCATTCCACCGAAATTTCTATAAGCTTCTTGAATTATATCAATATGTTGAAGTAATCCACAAGCAGCAACTGGTGATTTCTCACATAAAACTGCAGGAAATATACAATAAGGCTATAAACTTGAAGCCAGTTATGGAATAATTTAGTAACAGTCTTCCTTTTATCATCCTCCTTACCATCAGCTCTTTCATCTTTTTTGTCAAAAGAGTCTTTAGCTGACGGTAAGGGTATGTGCACACGATATCGACCATTACGGCTGAAATTACGGAGCTGTTTTCAGGAGAAAACAGCTCCTGCATTTCAGACGTAATTGCTCGTACTCGCGTTTTGCGAGGCGTCAATTACGGCCGTAATTTGGAGCTGTTCTTCATTGAAGTCAATGAAAAACGGCTCAAATTACGTCCCAAGAAGTGTCCTGCACTTCTTTGCCGAGGCTGTCATTTTACACGCTGTCTTTTGACAGCGACGCGTAAAATTACAGGTCGTCGGCACAGTACGTTGGCAAACCCATTGAAATGAATGGGCAGATGTTTGCTGACGTATTTGAGCCGTGTTTTCAGGCGTAATTCGAGGTGTAAAACGCCTTGTTTACGCCTGAAAATAGGTCGTGTGAACCCAGCCATACAATGAAAACATATCAACAAATTCACCTTTCCAAATTTTTTCCTTCACACTCTGAGGTAAATGATAGACAAGAGGTGACAATTCACAAGTTATAGCCTCCTTAAAACAAATTTCAGCTACACCTGAACTTTTATCTAACACTGGCTTAATAATAGGAACAGCATTAACAACATTAACTGAACTGAGAGAACTAACAGAACTGATAGGGTTAACAACTGGAACAGACTTCACTGACTGAGCAGTGCTGGCACCTGACCACACAGCAGAAACAGAATTACTTTGACTAATCTTTCCCATAAAATCAGACGTTGCTAGCATAAAACTATTAAACACAGCTATATCAATATTGCTAGCAGCCTGACTATTCATCCGGCCACTACAATTCTCACCCTCCTGTTCTTTAACCCTTTCCCGACATTTGTCATATGGATACATCATGGAAAGCTAGTGCAGGGTCGTAGCTAGGGGGGCATGTGCCCCATACGCAACTTAGAGGGGGCGCCAGAGCCGCACCATCCATGACGCTGGCCTGGTGCCTCTCTGAGGGTGTCAGCGGCACCACTGAAACCAGCCGCCGCTACCCCCTCCTGCACTATAATTGTATCTGCGTCTATAGGGCACAGGTACAATTAGAAGCAATGAATGGCCGTGTACATTCTGTGTCCAGCGATTCTGCGACTTTCTACGAGTGAAGCGGCGCGATACTTTGCAGCGCTTGCGTCGTTGAAAGGCAGGTTTCCATTGCCGCCAGACGGCGCGGGAATGGGATTAAGGTGGGTTTGTTTTTTATCCTAATAAAAAAGTGTCACCACAGAAAAAAGTGGGACATAGAATAAGATTAAAAACACAAAAAAAGGCCAAACTCACAAATTGGGCAGTTATAATCCCAGCAGGACGCAGCCAGGTCAAAAATGCTTTCGAAGGAAAGTGCTCACATATTATTACTACTTGCACATTACACACAATTCATTTATTTTTTACTACACATCCCATGCACCACACGCCACTCCCCTCAATGCTAGTGGGAGTGGCTATTATTATTTAACACACCTGTGCACTGTCCTTTGGCAGCATTTTTGACCTGGCTGCGTCCTGTTGGGATTATACCTGCCCAATTTGTGAGTTTGGCCTTTTTTTGTGTTTTTAATAAAAAAAAGGTGTGTAGCATTAGCTACGGGGGGTGGATTTATCTACGGGGGGACTCTATCTACAGGTGGGCTATATAATGGGGTGGGCTATATGTGGAGCACTATATACAGGGCTGGGCTATATGTGGAGCACTGTATACAGGGGTGGGCTATGTCTACAGGAAGGCTATATACAGGGGTGGGCTATCTGTGGAGCACTATAGGGGGAGCTATACGTGGGACACTATATACAGGGTGGGCTACTTGGGGAGCACTATCTACTGGGGGCTCTATGGGGGGCACTATCAACAGGGGGCTCTATGGCAGGCACTATCTACAGGGGGCACAGTGTGTGTGTGGGACACAGTGTATGGTGCTATTATAATTAGAGGCGCAGTGTATGGTGCTATTATATTTAGGGGCGTAGTGTGTAGTATAATGAGAACTTTATATTTGTTTATAGGTGTAGAAATGTTTGAAAAGTGAGAAGCTGAAGACATATGAGCGGCAAACTGCAGAAATGGGCTGTGACCGGGAGAAGTTATCATAGAGGTCTGGCCTGGATGGAGAAAAAGAACTAGAATCTGAGACATCACCGGTGAGTCACTTAATGCAAACGTTTATTATGCCTCTAATCAGTACTGTAGTCACTGTATGACCTGCAGCGAGATGATGGGTGGTATGATTATGATATGATTTTTTTTGTGAAACAGCAACTCCCAGATTATCCTTACCATTGTTCGGCCATACTGGGAGCTGGAAACAATTTAGTGCAAACCTATATGGCAGGGGTTGCACTAAATTGAGCTGTATTTGTGCTGGTGTTGTATTTATTTACTGAGCTTGGTTCTGGAGCTGTATTTACGTACTGAGCTTTGTTTTGGTGCTGTATATATGTAATGATCTTGGTTCTGGAGCTGTAATTATGTACTGAGCTTGGTTCTGGTACTGTATATATATGTAATGAGCTGCGTTCTGGTGCTGTATATATGTAATGAGCTTTGTTCTGGTGCTGTATATATGTACAGAGCTTGGTACTGGAGCTGTATTTATGTACTGAGCTTTGTTCTGATGCTGTATTTATGTACTGAGCTTGGTTCTGGTGCTGTATATATGTAATGATCTTTGTTCTGGTGCTCTATATATGTAATGAGCTTTGTTCTGGTGTTGTGTATAGAACTATATTGCTTGTAAAATGTACGAATGTTTTTATGCTCGAGTTACATAAAAAAAATGTGGAAAAGAAATGACTTGTCATTGATTGGTAGAGAAAACAAACATGGCGAGGGGTAAGAAGATGTCGGGAAAGAGGTTGGAGGGGGACCAAACTGAATCTTTGCCCCGGGTGCTGGAGAACCTAGCTACGCCTCTGACTACTGTTTCCTGCATTTTCCCGTATCCAATGGACAAATGGTGGACACCGGCTCAGAAAGTCGGTGCCACCATCCCCAGGTGTCGGCTGCATGTTATAGCTGAGATCCTGGGGTAATGGCGAGGACAGAAGTTTGCTCCGATTCCTGCCATTAACCCCTTAAATGCAGCGGTCAAAAGCGATCGCTGCATTTAAGGTGTTTGCAGCTCATCAGCACCCCCGCATTGAAATTGCCGGGATGTCGGTGACTATAATGGCAATCGGAGGCTTAACACTGGCCTCTCGGTATGCCTAGTATGGAAGACCGGAGACGGGGCCTAAAATGCTTCCGTAGCCGCCGGCAAGATGGCGTCTTCAGCGGTGGATGTCAGCTGTATGTTACACCTGACATCCACCTGTAATGGCAGGAACCAGAGCTAGCTCCGATTCCTGCCATTATCCCCTTAGATGCAGCGATCTTTAGCGATCGCTGCATCTTAGAGATTTGCCGCAGATCGTCAACTCTGACCTGCAATCGCAGGACTGCCGACTGCTACTATGGCAACAGGAGGCCTAACAATGGCCTCCTGCTTTGCCATTACGGAAGCCGATTAGGCCCAGCCTGGAGGCGAAGACTAATCGGCTTGCTGTCAGTGAATGACTGACAGATCTAATACATTGCACTACATAGGTAGTGCAATGTATTAGAAAAATAATCTGACAATTGGACCTTCAAGTCCCCTAGTGGGACTAAAGAAAAGTGAAAAGTGTAAAAAAAAAAAAGTCTAAATAAAAGTTGTTAGAAGTAAAATAAAAGTTTCAAGTAATAAAATAAAACACAACCACCCTTTTTCCATTATCAAGTCCTTTATTATTGAAAAAAACAAAAACCATACACATTTGGTATTGACGCATCCGCAACAGCCTCAACTATAAAACAATTATGTTATTTATTGTACACGGTGAACGGCGTAAAAAAAACGTAAAAAAACAATGCCAGAATTTAGTTTTTTGGTCACTTTGCCCTACAACAATTGGAATAAAAAGTGATAAAAAATTCGCATGTATCCAAAAATGGTACCAATAGTAACTACAGCTTGTCCCATAAGAAAACAGTCCTCAAACAGCTTCGTCGACTAAAAAAATTAAAAGTTATGGTTCTCAGAACATGGCGAAAAAGTAATTTTATTGTGCAAAAAGATGTAAAACATAAGAAAGTGCTATAAATTAGGTATCGCCGGAATCGTACTGGCCTGCAGAATAAAGTTAACATGTAACTTATGACGCGTGGTGAACGCTGTATAATTAAAAACTATGCCAGAATTGCTGTTTTTTGGTCACCTTGCCTCTCAAAAGATAGGATAAAAAGTGATCAAAAAGTCGCAAGTACCTCAAAATGGTACCAATAATAACTACAGCTCGTCCCACAAAAAAACAGCCCTCATACCACTACGCCTTTGAGAAAATAAATTAGTTAAGGCTCCAATATGTCAGGGAAGAAAAATATGCAATGTAGGGAGAATTTCTCCAGCTCACCTTGTAAAAGTTGGTTTGGTTATTTGTGATGGGTAATCCTGGTGCTCGGATCCTCGTGGTGGCTCACGAAAAAAGGTATGCTTAGAAGGAAAGGAAGGTTGGATCCAGCAATCGTGGAAATAAAAGGAATCTTTTTCCAAGTTTTAATTATTCTTGTTAAAAAATAAGAGGTTCGATAGCATGTATAATATCTTGCAATGATAGGAATAATGGTAGGTAGCCTACGCGTTTCAGACGGTATCTCCGTCCTTATTCATGGCTAGGATCCTAGCCATGAATAAGGACGGAGATACCGTCTGAAACGCGTAGGCTACCTACCATTATTCCTATCATTGCAAGATATTATACATGCTATCGAACCTCTTATTTTTTAACAAGAATAATTAAAACTTGGAAAAAGATTCCTTTTATTTCCACGATTGCTGGATCCAACCTTCCTTTCCTTCTAAGAAAAATATGCAGTTGTGCCGGCCCGAGGGCATTTCTTCTGTTTCCAAAGGCGATTTATCAAGGCCCTAAAATTAGGGAACCAGGAAGGGGAGGGCCCAAACATATCTGCTGGAAGCGAGGGCGACCGTATTATACCACGACAACACTTCCCAGCAAAATTCCCCAAACTGCAAATGTGCAGAGTGTTGACCAAAAGGCGGATAAGAAAGGACACCATTTATCAGTGCGACACTGGCCTGTGCAGAAAGGATTGCTTCACAGCGTAACAAATATTTATGGATTATTTTATTGTTTTTTTTACCCCATTATTATACCACATGACTATGCCCCTGATGTACTCTGCCCAGCTTACATGTACCCCCACATTATAAACTAAAATACTAGTAAAACTCCAAACAAAACTACTACCAAGCAAAATCCACACTCCAAAAGCCAAAGGGTGCTCCCTCCCTTCTGAACCCTATAGCGTGCCCATACAGCTGCTTACTTCCACATATTTGGCAACGCCATATCAGGGAGAACCCTTTTAACAATTTTTGGGGTGTGTGTCAGATGGAATGAGCTCACCTTGCCATGCGCCCCCAGTGGCCGACTGAGAGTACAAGCAGGAGCACTTATGAGGTCATTCCTAAATTAAAATCAGCTGGGCCAAAAGTGTGGAGTGCTGGTACCAAGTAAAACAAAACAACAGAGGTGATAAACTCTGTATCATATCAAAGGGGAGAGAAAAGACATGGACCGCACATCCACTGTATACAATGATCAATTGCGGCTAGGCAAAATATATAAATATGAACGAGAGGTTCTTTGTAACATTTTGATAAAATTGTATGCAAGCCCACTTGCCACTTCACGGCGACCTCTGAAAGTGGGTCCCTACTCTAACGGTTGCAGCACCGCATGGCGGCTACCGCCACCGCAGCGCCGCTCCTGCAGAGGGAGCAACCCAGGGGCCCAAAAGCACCCATGCCTTCAGACCGTGCCAAGCCTCCTTGGCTCTGGGCCACGTCCCCCCACAAGTGCAGCACTACAGCAACAGACACCACCACACAGCACCACAACATGTGAACAGATGGAATGAGCTCACCTTGCCATGCGCCCCCAGTGGCCGACTGAGAGTACAAGCAGGAGCAGGAACACTTATGAGGTCATTCCTAAATTAAAATCAGCTGGGCCAAAAGTGTGGAGTGCTGGTACCAAGTAAAACAAAACAACAGAGGGGATAGACTCTGTATCATATCAAAGGAGCGGTGCTGCGGTGGCGGTAGCCGCCATGCGGTGCTGCAACCGCTAGAGTAGGGACCCACTTTTAGAGGTCGCCGTGAAGTGGCAAGTGGGCTTGCATGCAATTTGATCACAATGTTACAAAGAACCTCTCGTTTATATTTAAATATTTTGCCTAGCCGCATTGATCATAGTATACAGTGGATGTGCGGTCCATGTCTTTTCTCTCCCCTTTGATATTTATGGAAAAGACCTATGGAGTGAAAATGCTCATTACACCCCTTAATAAATGCCTTGAGGGGTGTCGTTTTCAAAATGGAGTCACTTCTCAGGGGTTTCTTTTATTATTTCACATCAGAGCCCTGCAATTGTGATCCAATGCTTTGTAAATCGCCAAATTAGGCCTCAACTTCGCATGTAACACTTTCACTCCTGAGCCTGGTCGAATGTCCAGGCAAAAGATTAGGGCCTCATGAAGGGTGTTTCTAAAACCGGTAAACCCAGCATAATAATTAGAGAGCTGTCTTGTTATGGTGGCACTAGCTGGGCACCACATATTGGCATATCTATGGAAAAATTCCCATTTTCACTCTGCAACATCGAGTGCACACTAATTTCTGCAAGACAACTGCAGGTTTAACGTGCTCACTACACCCCTAGGTGAATGCCTTGAGGGGTGTAGTTTCCAAAATGGGGTCACGTCTGGGGGGTTTCCACTGTTTTAGTCCCACAGACTGCTTTGCAAATGTGACATTGCGCCCAGAAATCAATCCAGCAAAATCTGCACACCAAAAGCCAAATGGCGCTCCATCCCTTCTGAGCCCTGCCGTGTGTCCAAACAGCAGTATATGACCACAAATGGGGTATTACCGTATTCTAAAGAAGTTACTTTACAATGTTGGGGTTCTTTTTTACCTTTTATTTTTTGAGAAAATGAAAAATTTTAGCTAAAACTATGTCTTATTGAACTCTAATAAAATCTATGAAACACCTGTGGGGTCAAAATACCCACTACACTCCTAGATTAATTCCTCAAGGGGTGTAGTTTCCAAAATGAGGTCACTTGTGGGGGGTTTCCACTGATTTGTTCCCTCAGGGGCATTGCAAATGCGACATGGCTTCCCCAAACCATTCCTGTTAAATTTGAGCTCCAAAATCCAAATGGCGCTTTTTTCTTTCTGAGCCCTGCCGTGGGTCCAAACAGCAGTTTATGACCACATGTGGGATATTGTTTTAAAACATTGTGGTGCTTTTTCTCCTTTAGTCCTTGTGGAAATTAGAAAAAATTTGCTAAACCTACATTTTCCTTGAAAAAATGTTGATTTTCATTTTCACGGCCTACTTCGAATAATTTCTGCAAAAAAATGATTGGTTCAAAATGCTCACTATACCCATAAGTAATTTCCTTGAGGGGTGTAGTTTCCAAAATGGGGGATTTCCACTGTTTTGGCACTGCAAGAGCTCTACAAACCTGACTTGATGCCTAAAATATATCCTAATTAAAAGGAGGCCCCAAAATACACTAGGTGCTCCTTTGCTTCTGAGGCCTGTGCTTTAGTCCATAAGCTCACTAGGGCCACATGTGGGATATTTCTAAATACTGCAGACTCTGGGCATTAAATATTGAGTTGTGTTTCTCTGGTAAAACCTTCTGTGTTAAAAAAAAATGGATTAAATATGAATTTCTGCAAAAAAAAAATATTTGCAAATTTCACCTCTACTTTGCTTTAATTCCTGTGAAACGTCCAAAGAGTTAAGAAACTTTCTAAATGCTGTTTTGATACTTTGATGGGTGAAGTTTTTTAAATGGGGTGACTTAACGGGGGTTTCTACTTCCTAGAAAAATAAAACAATGTTCAAAAACGATGCCAATTCTAAAGTAGACATATGGGGGATGTTAATTAGCAACAATTTTGTGTGGTATAACTGCCTGTCTTACAAGCAGACACATTTAAATTTCTAAAAATGCTAATTTTTGCATTTTTTCTAAACATTTTGGTGTTTTAAAAAAATATATACTAAATGTATTGATGAAATTTTTCCACTAACATAAAGTCCAATGTGTCACGAGAAAACAGTCTCAGAATCACCTGGATAGGTAAAAGCATTCCGAATTTATTACCACATAAAGAGAAACATGTCAGATTTGAAAAATGAGGCTGTCAGTAAGGTCAAAAGTGGCCAAAGCGGGAAGGGGTTAAGGTCTTTTTGAAGATGGTGGTGCAACAGCTTCTCCTCCTGATAACGCTGTCCAGCTGGTCCAGGAGACTTCTTCCTGCTTGAGCTCCTGCTAACATTGCTGGGGGGCAAAGAATATGCTATAGGTGCTTTTCTCTGCCACTTGTTGGGACCTAGAACTGCCTCCTTCTCCTCTTCTGGCACTTGTAATATGACCACATCCTCTGGTATCACAGCTTCGTCTTCCTGTGTTGTAGATGCAGCCAGATATCATCTAAGTCACCCCTCACATCCGGACTGTTCTGCCTTCATGATGAGCTGTCTGAGGAGAAGATCCATCGCTGTGCGCTGCTCCTGCTGTGCTCCAGGTGAACAAGACAGCGATTCTCCAGAGAATCCAGGGTTATAAAGAAGATCTTCTTCCCACCAAAATTCTGCGGGCCAATTACAGAAGAACTACAGCTACCCTTGAGATGCTTCCAGAAGGATCCAGCTTTTGCCCATAGCAACAGCTTACCTCAAAATAACGCAGAACAGATAAGTACCAAAAAAACTCAAAGGGGGCGGGAGAGGAGAAACCATTAGAATAAAATAATAATAAAAAAGGCATTGATAACCCATTTGGCCCCATTGCTAATGGCACCATAGGCCTGTACAGGAGAATCGCTGCTGTAACCTCCCAGTTGTCTAATAAAGGCTCATTTACATATTTAGAAAAAAGCTCATAACTTAATAAATAATAAACGTTTTGGGACACAATTTTAACTAGCATTATCCATGTGACAGCGCCTATTATGTTAGCTAGGAGATAAGGCATTACTAAACTAGTGACAGATCCTCTTTTACCCCTTCCCACCCAGTCAAGTACAGTTACGTGATTAAAACTGGTGGCTTAACGCCTTTTCACGTAACTGTACGTGATGGAGATGAAGCTGGCTTAGGAGCTAAGCCAGCGACATCACCGCCGGGTGACAGCTGTATGTTACATCTGTCACCCTGAGGTATCGGCCAGGACCGGAGCTAGCATCCGATCCGGCCGATTAACCCCTCAGGTGCTGCGTTCAATAGAGATCGCAGCATGTGAGGAGTTTATAGCCACCGGCACCCCAGCAACGTGATCGCTGGGTTGCCGGTGGCTGCAAAGGCGATCGGAGGGCTAATACTTACCTCCCGGTCCACCAGTAACGGAATCCTCCTATGCCCCGTCGTCGGCGGGGCCCAGGAGGCTTCCGGTACCATCGGCAAGATGGTGCCGGCTCAGCTTCCGGCTCAGAAGCTGAGCCGGCGTCATCAGCAGTGTGTGTCCACTGTATGTTACAGCGGACACAACGATCTATCGCCAGGAACTGGAGCTAGCTCCGATTCCTGGCATTAACCCCTTCGATGCAGCGATCCATTGTGATTGCTGCATCCTAGAGATTTGTAGCAAATCAGTGGCCTTGCCATGCGATGGAAAGGCTGGTGACTGCTACTATGGCAACAGGAGCCCTAACAATGGACTCCTGTCTGCCATTACAAAAGCTGATTAGGGAGAAATACTTACCATCTATCACTTCAGGAGAAGCCATATAACCATCCTCGGACACATTGACCAAAAGGACTACCAACTGAAAATAAGGGGTAGGAGGGCAACTGCCCCAGGTCTTTTTACTCTAATCTATACATGTGGTCCTTGCAAGAGGATAAGATATTGGATAAAACCTCCTGATGAAAGTGATCATAATACATTATAATACGAAGAAACCTTGTTTAAGGCGGACTGATATTTTCTTGCTGTCTTCAGAAATTTTGTTTGATTTTGATATAAATCATTGAATACGAATTGGCATGCAGTATTGGCATTTGATATCCTTACTCATTGACACAGTTTTGTTATCTATTTTTAACAAGTTCAGTAAAAGTTATATTTTATTACTCCGGATCTATTTTCATTTCTTGCCATGCGATGGAAAGGCTGGTGACTGCTACTATGGCAACAGGAGCCCTAACAATGGACTCCTGTCTGCCATTACAAAAGCTGATTAGGCCCTGCCCAGAGGCGGAGCCTGATCGGCTTGCTGTCAGTGAACAACTGACAGTTCCAATACATTGCACTACATAGGTAGTGCAATGTATTAGAACATCAAACAAACACTTGGACATTCAAGTCCCCTACTGGGACTAAATAAAAGTGTAAAAAAAAAAAGTGTAAAAAAAGTAAAAATAAAAGTTGTAAAACATACAATAAAAGTTTCAAGTAATAAAATAAAACACAATCGCCCTTTTTCTCTTATCAAGTCATTTATTATTGAAAAAAAATAATAAGCCATACATATTTGGAATCGCTGCGACCGTAACGACCTAAACTATAAAAATATTATGTTATTTATCCAGCGCAGTGAATGCCGTAAAAAAAACAAACTCAAAAACACTGCCATAATTACTGTTTTTTTGGTCACGGTCTTCCAAAAATTTAAATAAAAAGTGATCAAAAAGTCGCATGTATCCAAAAATGGTACCTATAAAATCTATACCTCGTCTCACAAAAAAACAAACCCTCACACAGCTCCATCGACGAAAAAATGTAAAAGTTATGGCTAGGGGCGTAACGAGGAAAGACTGGGCCCCATAGCAAACTTTTGACTGGGGCCCTCCTCCCCTGGGTGTCACACAACCCCCCCCCCCTTGTAGATAGTGCCTTTTTTACAGCCCCCCCTGTAGATAACGCCATAGAGCCCCCCTGTAGATAACGCCATAGAGCCCCCTGTAGATAACGCCATACACCCCCCTGTAGGTAACGCTATACAGCACGCCCTGTAGGTAACGCTATACAACCCCCCCTGTAAGTAACGCTATACAGCCACCCCTGTAGGTAACGTCATACAGCCCCCCTGTAGGTAACAGGATAGGGGGCATGTTGGATTTCACCATTATTCTTGCAGGAGATATCCCGCTGACTGGGCGGTCGTGCGTCAGTTTATTCCTTCTCCCCATTGACATAAAGATGAATTACCAGCCACATGTGCCTGTGTACGGGGAGCCGGGAGGAACAGCTGTCAGATATATAAAGTGTAAGTGCTCCTCCTGAGCCTCCTGGTTCATGAACTACTCTGACCCAGGCAGTGCAGTAAGAGGGAGTGCAGGGGGTATAACTGTGTATATGATATTCAGGATCTGTGGAAAGCTGGGTGACAAGTCCTGTGGGCACTGTAATGGTAGCCTGTGTAGAAGACCAAGGTGACTCAGACGTGGGTGAAATGTGCCATGCTGACAATTCCCGGTACTGCAGGACAATGTTGGTTGTCTCCTGTATTTACCGTGGAATTCCGTGACGCAGCGTTTGATGTCGGCGGCAGAACATTCCTGTCTCCAGATCTCCGAGGTTTAGTGCTTTCCAGTAGAAGTGAAGAGGAAGCAGCGATTCTGGCCGACATAGAAATCATCTGCAACACATCAAAGACAGAGGACAAAGAAATCGGCGACTACGACAAAGAGGCTGCGGAATGGAGATGATCGATCCTGAGCAACGTATAATTACTGAGGAGCGGCCCCGGACCAGGGAGAGCGCTGCAGACGGGGTCATGTCTGACAACCCTGTTCTCGTAAACAAGGTTGGAGAGCAACAAGCGATAAATTACCCCTGTCCTTTATTATTGAGCAGCGTTGGGGGATCAGCTGCATCAAATAAAGAATAACATGGAGCCGCTGTAGGGTCTATCAAGATAATCACTTGAATTAGGGATAAGATGTACGATGAAGGACACAAGGAGTCCACTAGCGCCCACAGGCCGATCACAAAGCTCTTCAGTCAGGATACATATGTGATCGCTGGGAGACTGATAGGGAGAATGGGGGACTGAAAGTCCCCCGAAGTTCTCCATGACTAACCTCTGACTTCCGGCGTCTGCGCAGCTCAATAAAAGTGAAAGGAGCGCTGGTCACGCATGCACACAAGTGCGACCGGCGCTCCATTCATTTCTACGGAGCTGCCGACACAGACCCCGGAAGTCTGAGGTTTGTGATGGAGAACTTCAGGGGACTTTCAGTCTCCCGTTCTCGCTATCAGTGCCAGCGATCACACATGTATCCCCAATCCTGTGGATAGGGGATACATGTCTTTTGTTTAATGGCAGAGCGGGGAGATACCTCCCTGCTCTGCCGTAGTGTTCAGTGGCGTCGCGCTGTAGCAGCCATAGTGGCTGTTAGCGGAGCCTCTGGCCATGGCGGGTGCCCGTGCCGGCGGGCGACACGGGCCCCCTCATGCCGCAGGCCCCGTAGCAGCCGCTACGGCTGCTACGGCGGTAGTTACGCCACTGGTTATGGCTCTCACAACATGGCAACAGAAAAAATACATTCTCTTTTCAAAAGTAATTTTATTGTGCAAAAAGTTATAAAAAAAGTTCTATAAATTAGGTATCGCCGGAATCGTACTGACCCGCAGAATAAAGGTAACATGTAGTTTATAACGCATGGTGAACACTCTATATTTAAAAAAAAAAAAAAAAACTTATGGCAGAATTGCTGTTTTTTTGTCATCTTGCCTCCCAAAAAAAGGATAACAAGTGATCAAAAAGTTGCATATACCCAAATATGGTACCAATAAAAGCTACAGCTCATCCCGTAAAAAAAAGAGCCCTCATACGACTACGTCTATGAAAAAATAAAATAAGTTAAGGCTCCAATAATCAGGAAAGAAAAATATATCCCGAGGGGAACATTTCTTCTGTTTCAAAAGGCGATGTATCAAGGCACTAAAATTAGGGAACCAGGAAGGGAAGGGCTGAAACATATCTGCTGGAAGCGAGGGCGCCCGTATTATACCAGGACAACACTTTCCCCAAACTGCAAAGGTGCGGAGTGTGGATCAAAAGGGGCATAAGAAAGGACGCCATATATCAGTGACACACAGGCCTGTGCAGAAAGGATTGCTTCACAGCGTAACACACATCTATGGATCATTTTATTGATTTTTTTACCTTATTATTATACCACCTAACTATGCCCCTGATGTACTCTGCAGAGATAACATATGCCCCACATTATAAACGGAAACAACAGTGATACTCCAAACAAGACTATTACCAAGCAAATTCCACGCTCCAAAAGCCAAATGGCGCTCCCATCCATCTGAGCCCTAAATGTCAGATAGATGCAGGTGCCACCTCTGGGACCCGCACCTATCTCTAGAATAGGGCCCCCTAAACCCTGTTCTAGCTTTGTCTGATCTTGCTGCCTCCCAGCCACTTGCTGGTTATATGGTCGGAAGCTACGCAAACAGCGTAGCTCGCTGAGCTATTCTCTTTCCGTAACTGCCATAGTAGTGAATGTCAGTTATGGAAGCAGCGTAGCATGCGAGCTGCGGTGTTTCCGTAGCTACCATTCAGTTCTATGGGACTTACGGAAACAGCGCAGCTCAGCGACCTATGCTGTTTTCGTAACTCACGACCATAGGAGCAGGGTGAGGCAGAAAGTCACAGATGCTACCGCAGGTTCTAGAAAATGTTATAACCCCAGTGCTGTATACACAGCTACACTGCTCATTACAGCTGTATAATCTCCTCCAGGTGCTGCTTATATATGTGATAGATAGATATAGGACAGCAAAATTCTCGTCTTCTATGTGTGCACTAGCTCAGAGAAAACTAAGAATTAGAGAGAGAAAGAGAGACAGAGAGAGAGAGAGAGAGCCTGCAGAGGGGAAACTGCTAAAAAAAATTCAGGATACAAGTCATATATTGGCAAAAATTATTTCATTCCTCATGTACACACATATGACAGCTAATTCTGAAAAGCCACCTGAAAGATTAGGTATGCTTTAAGTGAGACAGTTGCACATCATATATGTCACCTCATAAATATAAGTATGACAAAAAAAGCACATTTACAGTAATAATATATGAGTGAAAAGCATAAATATATGTATTAAAATTGTATACAAAAATACAGTACATCGCAGTACATCACAATAAAAAAAATAGTACTATATAATGCTGTCCGCAGTGGAATTCCACAGCAATTCCGCCACATCTTAATGTGCCCTTAAGATAATGTGTTATCTTAAAGGGTCTGACCCTCAATCAGCAATACTAGAGCCATTCAAGTGAATGGGGCTAATTTGCAATACTTGGCACAGCTGCCTGGGTAAAAGTTAGGGACTCGCAAGTCTGGGGATCCTTGTCGTGGATTGCGAGCTTGCGTCCTTTTGGCCAAAATGATTACCAATACCCCAGGTATTTTTCATTATTATGTATATTCGCTTCTCTTGGACACAGCCGGGTCTTTGATGCTGGGAGAGCATGGTGTGTTGTTGTTTGGCATAGCAAGCAGGGTAGCCCGCTCTATGAATTATCAAGGCGTCACAAATAGGCTTCTACCTGGCTATACACGTTGTGCCTCATGACGTACACACTATCCCTCCATGTTTCACTCACTTGCACCCCATTATCCATTTATTTCTATTGAGGCACTTTACTCATTACTGCCCCCTATATTTCACTTATAGTATTACACTTGCACACACACTATTCATTTATTATTTCTTACTACACATCCCATGCACCACACACCACTCCCCTCAAGACTAGTGGGAGTGGCTATTATTATTTAAAGCACCTGCTCGCCCTTTCATCAGCATTTCTGACCTGGCTGTGTCCATTTGTAAGTATGGCCTTTTTCGGTGTTTTTGCCTGGGTAAATGTGCCTGGGTAAACAGAGTGCCCCGGCCCCTTCATTCTCTTGATTCTGGGCTCCTCAACGGTCGGACCCCCAGTGAACACACATTGATGGCCTATCAATGTAATTTCGCGGAAAGCCACTATAAATAGAAATGAGATGAGTAACTATGTGCTGTTAATGGACAGGTAAAATGTATGTTATACAGTGAAAACAAAACATTTATTTGTTCCTAAATATACTGCCACACTAAATTCTGCTGGGGTCTGATTGTGAAAAAAACAAATGTAAACATTAATATAATTGCCTTTGCAGAACATTTAAATTATGATTCTTTGAGAGAGTTTATTCTCTACAGCCTCATTATGCAAATGGAAGGAGTTCTATACAGGCGGCATATATAATATGCAAATATATGATTCTGCCAAGACAGTATGTTGAGACAAAAGATATTTCATGAAGGAAATGGGAATTTACTGAAAGCTGAACAAAAAAACAAGTTTAACTAAATTATATCTTTTTTGCTTTCCTAAAGCAAATGGGGTCTTTGGAGGCATCATTTAACTACTAATGCAATGCATAAAAACAAAGCCTCACTCTTGATTTTGCTAATAGTATGGAAATCCTGTGCGCAATGACATGTTTTGAATGCAGCACAAAGGAAAAAATATGCTTATGTGCATTAATGTATAAAAAAAAATGCATATTATGGACATGTTATCTTCAAGCTTAGAATATTGATACAGTTGAATTCTAAAAGTCCTGTGCATGAAAGGAAGATTAATGCAGTTATAATGGGCAGCACAGCATGCGGGAGGTTTGAGATGCCTTAGAGAATCTTTCGTGGGCCACAAGCTTTTATGAACTTTTTTGCATTGGAAAATTATTGCTAAAAGCATAGTTTTTACTAGTACAATTATGTTTTTAATATCTCTTAGTATACTGAAAATTTATTTTTACTTTACTATGGCTAAATTTATATGCCCAGAGACCTTCATGCCACTACATTTCTACATCTCTTGTATCAAAATTTCCAAATGGAGGTTCTAAATATAAAACCTTTCCCAAATATAACCGATTGGGAAAATTAAAAATGCCCTCTCTAATTTAGAGCTAAAAGCTCCTGCCCTTTAGGAACTGGACAACTCCAGCCAAAGTCAGCTCTGTTGCGGCTGCAGTCACAACCGCAACCTGCCTCCCGCAGCTCCTCCACTTCCTGCCGACATCCCCTCCCTGGAGCCACTGGCACATGCGTCTGCTCTGTCCCACAGTGGTCACTAGAGGGTGCGTGCTGGTTCCCGGCCTTAAAGGGCTAGCGCGCACATATGTAATTAATTATGCTCTGATCACCTTGAACTATAAACAAAGGGCCCTGCCCTTTCGATCCCTGCCTGAGCGTTGTTTGTAATTCCCATATTAGTCTTGGTTCCTTAGTGTTACCCTGCTGCCAGTGTTCCTGTGCCCTGCTACCTGTATCCTGTATCCCGTGCTGTGTTATTGTGCCGGAGCCTGTTTAGTGATTGAAGTCATGTCCTGCTGCTCGTGCTGTCATTCGCCACGTCTGGCACAACCTGCGGCACCTGCTGACATTCGCCACATCTGGCACAACCTGCTGCACCTGCTATCATCCGCCACGCCTGGCGCAACCTGCTGCACCTGCTGTCATCCGCCACGTCTGGTGCAACCTGCTGCACCTGCTGTCATCCGCCATGTCTGGCGCAACCTGCCACATCCACCTCCATCCGTGCTAAAGCCCCTGCCAATTGTCTGGACTATCTCAGGTACTTTCATGCTACGTACTTCTTGTATAGACTTGTGCATTGACTGTGACTTGGCCAGCTGCCTCTCTGCTATGTTAGGCCAGCCTAGTGGCACCACATACCCCTAGATCGTGACAAACTCTCTACATTGAAGCAGTGAGCAATCGGTTGTTAAGAGTCCACTGTGCAGGGGGAGACTGTCAGTGTGCAGCATGTGTACAGTGAATATCTCTGCTCTTATTTTACTTTATGATGGATGTTGTTAAATTAGCAGAAATGTGAGACGATTCTCCTGTGTATTATGGAGCAACAGAAGGAGGAGAATGCTAGAAGAAGCAGCAGAGATAAATCCTGTCACAGCTTTCTCTTCAGGGTGTGACTGCTGCTAACTCTCTGTGTATGTAGTGAGAGACTCAGATTAACCCTTTAGAAGCAGCTGGCTCCTTCTCCTCTAGCAGATTAACTCTTTAGAAGCAGCTTTATGCTCCTCCTCTATCTGGGCTGCATAATAGCCAAGACAATATTATTAAATTACTGATAAAATAACAATATTCTGTATAAAGTTTAGGCTCCTGGCTTGAGATCAGGAGATTTTTTTTGTCCAATTTGCATTTCACTCATTTGTCACCCATTAATATACAATGGTGAGTTAATTCACTAGGATTGCAATTTGATTTTGGCGAAGTTATGAGAAAAATATGGGAATCTATTCTCTTATTGTATTCTGTGGACCAGCAAATAAAAAAATTGCAAAATTGGGAATTGATTCACTCACCCCTAGTCCTAACCATGTCTGAGCATAAGGCTCCACTTTGCTAAACGCTGTATAGAATTATCTTCTCCCACTCACATTTGGTACCTCCCAGAAAATAAGGAAATCTCATGAGACTTGGACTTTATTAAAATTATAAAATTTAAACTGTGACCTGTTATACTTGGGACATTTTTTTGTTCTGCTAAGGATATGTATTTGAAATAATTCTTCATATTTAATTGTTCTGTGTAAAAGCAGATAAAGGTCAATAATAAAACTGATCAATAAAATTGGTTGTGCATACATAAAAAACATTATTATCACTTGTAAATTTCTAAAATGTAAATGTTCATTGTCTGTCTTTTCCTTTTAATGTACATCCATCCATGCAATGCTATCTCTCTGACCGCTCGTTTAGTGTGTCATTTGCTGGTTCTACTTCTTCTCCTCTTGCCCTTGCTATTAGATCTTACCTTTACTTCTCAGGTTCAGTAACTTTCACGCTCCTGTCACTTTCACCTCAAAAAGGTCTCCGCAATCCACGCTTTTCTTACTGAGGAAACAGCCAAAACTGGAATTGTCGCACTGATTCTCTCTCGTCTTGACAATTGTAACTTGACAATTGTAACTCATTACTAAATCGGTCTTCTACTCACTAAACTCGCCCCTCTCCGAACAATCCTGAATGCAACAGCTAGGCTCATCTTTCTGACCAACCAGTTCACCAACGTCTCTACCCTGTGCCAAGCTCTCCACAGTGCTGCACCTCCTTACATCTGCCCCCTCATCTCGGTCTAACACCCTACCCACACTCTCTCTGTTCTGCAATGACTTCAGTCCTCTGGAATGAACTACCCCAGACAATCAGATTAATTCCCAACATCCACAGTTTTAAACGTGTCCTAAAAACACATATTTTTAGACAGGTCTATCACATTCCCTAATCTGACTCCTTTCCCTGGCCCAATTTTTTCATTACTCATGAAAACTTGACCCGGGTTCATGCAGTTTTATGTGTATCACCCCATGTATATAAAATATGTCTGGACCTTTGTACTTAACAAGCACTTTTTACATTTTGTGTCTCATTTATTTCCTCATAGATTGTAAGCTCTTGCGGGCAGGGTCCTCACTCCTCTTGTTTAAATTGTAAAATAGTTTTGTCACTATGTAATGTCTGATATTGTCTGTACATGAACCCTCTATAAACTGTAAAGCGCTGCAGAATATGTTGGTGAGTCAAGTGAATGAGGCAGTGTTGTTGTTCACTACATAGCAGGCGACCAGGAGCAGGACTCTGCAGGAAAAAACTGTGAAATACAGTGTCGCTTAACCAGCACTTGTGCTCCCCAGTCTGAGGATCGGCAGAGACCCAGACATCATAGGGAACCATTGCAGTGTCATTTCTTCCTATAGTAAGAAAATCCCTTTAGGCTGAGTTCACACATAAAGGAAGAAATCCGCCACGGTTTAAACGACTAAGCTAATGAGTTTCACAGCTCACAAACACTAATGGATAGTTAGAGAGACATACTGTAACTGCTCTATTCTGAGCCATTTGAGAGCACAGGTCGCTTTGTTGTCTGTGTCTGCCCCTGCTTATAGTACTAGACCTTATTGAAATAAACTATTTAACACATTGGACAGAATTATGTCTCAAGACTTTGCACTGTTGCCTTGCAGAATTAGAATCTTAGGTTCAAATCCAACCAAGAGTAAAACCCACATTAATTTTTTATGTTCTGACCATTGTTTTGTTATTATTCACCAAAAAAAAGCCTGAAATATGCCAGTTTTCAAACTAGCCACAATAGCAGACTGACACTTCCTGTTGTCTGTGGCTCACTTATCAGCTTCGCTACATAGACTTTCTTGGGATGAGCAGAGTCATCTCATTACCATGAGAGGGTGGGAATTTGCTGCTATTGTACTGCTGGGGGCCTAGGAAAGAAATTATATACTATACACGCAGATAAGGCTCTGTTTCCATAGCCCCTGTCACCCCCTGGCCTTTGGGGAGGGGACTATAATCCATCACTTACTGAAGACTGTAATTATTTATGACTAGTCACTGTCAATTGACTTCCATTCCTTGCAACTACCATGAAGCGCACACACACGCACACACACAATATTTCTCTTCTACAGATTTGAATCTTATTAATGCAACTAAAATCAAATACATGAGACATTCACTTTAATAGTCACATGCTAGAGCTTTTAAATAGTTATTTTTAAACAATTCTGGGGCTGTGACTTTTCATCTCTTTCTTAATGTTATTTTATAATATTGTGTAATGTCCCAATTATTTTTGCATGCAATGGGCTTTATAGCATACTAAAACACATGCATATTTCAAGATTAAGATTTCTTAAGTGTGTGTTTTTTTATATATATTTTCAACTTCCTAACAATAATGAATTCTAATTTGAACCTTTATTTTCAGTTGTATTTTATTGATATAATCAGAGATGTATCTAATTTATATCACAGGGGTATATCCACTATTGTATTAGTATAAATGGAAGGAAAAAAACTCCAAACTAATTTAGGAAAGTAATTGGGTTTTTTATCATTAAAATACATTTAATCCCTTTCAAAGGGTTGTTTAATTAAGTTTATCATTGCCAGTGGTTTAAGAACAACTTTTCTTTAGACTCTTGAATTGAAATAGTAGTTAATCAAAAAGTTATACAAGACAGTTCTTTATAAGAAGCAGTGCTGTTTTATTCCACTGACTCAATGGCCCACAAGAGCAAAATGTGGGTACAATATAGCATGTGCTAGAAGTAAGATATGTCTTACCTCTTATAGAGCCCTGTCGGCCAGTCACAAGAACTGAGCATGCTCACACGTCAGCTTTTTCATTCCTCTTTAACATTTCAAACAAAACTGGTTTTCACATTAACCATCAATGACTTGTAGAACATGTCATTAACATCTTCCACATGCTAAATTTTGTGCACCCCCCACTTATTAGGGATGCAGTGTGTGTAGCAATATAAAGATCAATTCATTTTTATTAGAGAATCTTGTATCTGTTCTAGTGAGAATTAAATATTTAGCTAGCAAAGCTCAAGTATAGAAAATACATTACATTTACAATGAAAACGGACTGTATACTAAAATCATGCATTGTGACACAGCTTTTATCAAACAGGTATGAGGCTTAAAGCGGTATTACCATAATAGACATTTATCACTTATAATAATAATAATCTTTATTTATATAGCGCCAACATATTCCGCAGCACTTTTCAATTTAGAGTGTTCATGTACAGAAAATATCAGACATTACATATTGACAAAAATAATTTACAATTCCAAAAAAGAGGAGTGAGAACCCTGCTTGCAAGAGCTTACAATCTATGAGGAAATAAGGGAGATACAAAATGTAAAAAACAGTACTTGTTATGTATAATGGTCCAGCGATCTTTTATACATATGGGGTAGTACACATAAAGCTGCATGAGCCGGTCAACCGCCAGTTTCCGTGTATGACAGACATGAAGTGCATTAGGGTGCAAGGAGTGTGGGGAATACTGCTGAATAAGGTGGTCAAGTTCTCATGAGAAATGTAAAAGGGGGGCCAGGGAAAGTAGTCAGATTAGGGAATGTTATTGACCTGTCTAAAAAGATGTGTTTTCAGGGCACGTTTGAAACTGTGGATGTTGAGAATTAATCTAAATGTCTGGGGTAGCGCATTCCAGGAGACGGTAGTTGGAGGTTCGGATTATGGAGGATTTTAATCTAATGTAATTGGCAGAACATAAAGCACGGGTACGGTGGTAGACAGAGATGTGGGAGGAGTTGTAAGGAGGTGCAGCACTGCGGAGAGCTTTGTGGATGAGAGTAATACGTTTGAATTTAATTCTGAAAGTTATAAGCAACCAGGGCCGGCCTTAGGGGTGTGCGACCCTTTGATATTGCACAGGGCAGAATACTCCAGCAGGTGGAAGGGGGCGCAGCGCTGTCTCCCTTCCCCTGCTTGTTTCAGAAGCTACCGGGCCCGGCTACTCAGTATTCGCCTTTCCGCCCGGGCGCTTCTTCTCTTAGTGGTGTTGCTACCAATGTAGCGTACATAGCAGCTGCTAGCGGCGACACCGGGCATGAGGGCGCCCGTGCCACCTGTCGGAACGGCCCCCCCCCATGGCCGGCAGTGCCGTTAGCAACCACTGTGAATGCTACAGCGGTAGCGACGCCACAGCGTATCTACTATTGACCCGTCTTGAATTGTCTTGGTCAACCCTCTGCACGTTAGAGACATCCCTCCGGGGAAGACTTTTGTGCACCGTGAAGACAGAGGGAGAATCCTCCGGTGTGGACACAGCTCCAGACTGGCAGGTCATGTGGGTACCTGTAAGACCCGAGTCCTAATTGCCTGTCATTTCTGGTGGCCCACGCTGCCCAAAGACATCATGGACTTTGTTTCATCCTGCTCGGTGTGCGCAGCTAACAAGGCTGCTCACTCCAAACCTACTGGCCTGCTCCAGCCGCTGCCTGTGCCCGATGCTCCCTGGCAGGATATAGCTATGGACTTTGTTACGGACCTGCTTCCCTCTGCGGGATGCAGTGCGGTCTGGGTGGTGGTGGACGGATATTCAAAGATGCCTCATTTCATTCCGCTGTCTGGTCTACCTTCTGCTTTTCGACTGGCCTCCCTCTTCATCCAACACATCTTCCGCCTGCACTTCTTGCCTCGGCATATCATGTTTGATCGGGGGTGTTCAGTTCGCCTTAAGGTTCTGGAGAGCCCTCTGTAAACTCCTCAATGTAAAGTGCGACTTTTCCTCAGCCTACCATCCTCAGTCCAATGGTCAAGTCGAATCGATCAAATCATGGAGAACTACCTATGACACTTCATCTCCAAGCAGCATGATGACTGGGGGCAGCTTCTTCCTTGGCCCGACACCTCGTATAATAATCATAGCAGCGAGTCCACAAGAAATACATTGTTCTTCATTGTCTATGGCCAACACCCACAAATTCCTCTCCCGATGTCCGTTATGTCCGAGGTACCAGCAGCTGATTCTGCTTTTAGGGACTTCCTGTGGATCTGGCAGCAGACACGATCCTCCGTTCTGCTGGCGGTTGACTACATGAAATGGAAGGTAGGCACAAGGAGAAGAGAACATCCTCAATTTCTCCCAGGCATCAAGGTCTGGCTGTCCTCCAGGAATATACAACTGAGAGTGCCATCATACAAGTTTGCTCCCAGGTTCCTCGGACCCTTCGAGATCCTACAGCAGATCAATCCTGTCTCCCACAAGCTACGGCTGCCTCCTACCCTCAAAATCCCTAACTTCCATGTCTCCCTCCTGAAGTTTTCCTTAACCGCTATACCAAGATTCCTAGCCCTGCAGTTGCGTTCTTCTGATATCTTCGAAGTTAAGGAGATCTTGGACACCAAGAGAGTAGGAGGAAGAACTTTTTATTTGGTGGATTGGAAGGGGTTAGGTCCTGAAGAGAGGTCCTGGGAGCCAGAAGAGAACCTCAATGCTCCTACCCTCTTGAAGAAGTTTCTCTCTCGCTTTGGTCCCAAGAGGAGGGGTCGTAAGAGGGGTGATACTGTAATGTCCGTGGTCGCTGACCACAAACTCCTCCCATCCTGTCGACACCCTTCTCTGAAGAGATGTCTGCACATGCGGCCGTTCTGTTCTGCAGTGAACACTAGGGTGCGCTTGCGAGCTCAGTCCAGCCTTAAGGAGCCAGAGCGCATACATGTGTGAGAGTGAGCTGATTGCTCCCAGATCACCCTGGACTATAAGAAGGGCTCTGCCCCTCCCTGCATTGCCTGAGCATTGTTGTCGTTACCTAAGTTTGTCTCTGCAAATGGTCCCCTAAGTGTCTCCAGTTCCCAGTGTTCCCCGTTCCTGCTACCTGTAACCTGTATCCCGTGTTATCCTGGTCCAAGTGCCGTATTGAGTACCTCGGCTGTTCTGCTTCACCAAGCCTGGTGCCTACCTGCTGCCTAGTCCCATCCGAGCCTCTCTTGCTACGGTCTGAAGCTACCACAGGTACACCTAAGCGAACTATAGACTTTGACCTGTGTCCTGTCGGCCAGCTGCCATACCGTTAAGGTGGTACGTCCCAGTGGGTCCACGCACCCTTCTTGACAGTGGGAACACAAGGAGCTCAGTTTTAGAAAGATTTTGTTTCAGATAGAGAGAGGACATGATGTTAGAGATAGCTGATATATAATCACTGGTGTTTTGTATTAGAGCAGGGGTGATGTCATTGGAAGAGGCATATTCTTGGGTGTCATCAGTGTAGAGATGGTACTGGAAGCCAAATCTGCTGATGGTTTGTCCAGTAGGGGCTGTGTAGAGAGAAAAGAGAAGCGGACCTAGGACTGATCCCTGAGGAACCCCCGATAGCAAGGGGAAGAGGAGAAGTATAACCACCAAATGACACACTGAACGAGCAGTCAGAGAGATGGGAAGAAAACCAAGAGAGAGCAGTGTCTTTAAGGCCAATAGAGTGGAGCATGTTAATTAGGAGTTGGTGGTCTACAGTGTCAAAGGCAGCAGAGAGATCCAGAAGAATTAGTAGAGAGTATTTAGCCGCCAAGAGATCATTTGAAACTTTAGTAAGGGCAGTTTCTGCGGAGTGTAGAGTGCGGAAACCAGATTGTAAGGGATCAAGAAGAGAGATAGCAGAGAGATAGCGGATAAGGCGAGAGTAGACCAAGCATTCCAGGAGTTTGGAGATGAAGGGGAGATTAGAGACAGGTCGGTAGTTAGCAGCGCTGGATGGGTCAAGAGTTATTTCTTTCAGTAATGGGTTTATAATGGCATGTTTAAAAGAGGAGAAAGAGAGAGTTTAAAAATTTTAGTCAGGTGACTAGTGACAGCTGGGAGAGGGACTGGTGTGAGGGGATATGATCAATAGGGCAGGTAGTAGGACGAGAAGAAGACAGAGCCTAGAGACTTCTTCTTTTGTTATTGGGTCAAATGCTGAAAGAGAAGAAGAGGGAGTGTGGGGGGGGAAGGGGATTAATGTTATTAGGGGACTGGGAGATAATATCATGTCGAATGTTGTAAATTTTAACTTTAAAATAAGTCGCCAGGTCTTCAGCACTGAGATCTGTGATCGGCATCTGCACTTTAGAACTAAGGAGGGAATGAAAAGTATCATAGGGGTGTTTTGGATTTTAAGATGTATATGACAGCTGACACCCTGCTGCATTGCCAGGACCGGAGCTAGCCTCTGATCTGGCAGATTAACCCCTTAAATGCTCAAAAGCGAACGCTTCATCTATGGCGTTTACCAGTAGATCGGTTCCGATAGCTGCTTTGACAGACCGGAGGCCTAACAATGGCCTCCTATCTGCCAAATTCGGAAGCCTGTTAGGTCCCACTCAGAGGTGAAACAAGGTGGCGCAGGTTTAGAAGCTGAGCCTACGATATCAGCCACGGGTGTCAGCTGTATGTTACAGCTGACACCCTGCTGTAACGGCAGGGAACAGAGCTAACTCCAATCCTTGTCATTAACCCCTTAGATGCCACGATCAAAAGCTATCACGGCATCTTAGTGGTTTGAAGCCGATCGGCATCGCTGCAATATGATTGCAGGGTTGCCGATTGTTGCTATGGCAACCTAACATGTGGAAGCGGGCCTAATAGGCTTGCTGTCAGTGAATAACTGACAGCTCTAATGCATTGCAATATGTGGGTAGTGCAATGACTAAAGATCAGAGGTGTAGGCTTTCAAGTCCCCTAGTGGGACAAAACAAAAAGGTAATAAAAACGTTGAATAAAATTGTAAAAATAAATGTTTCAAGTTAAAAATAAACAAATACTGCCTTTTTTCCTATAATAAGTCTTTTATTATAGGGGAAAAAATTAAAACGTTAAAAAAAGTACACATATTTGGTATCACTGCCTCCATAACAACCCAATCTGTAAAACTACCATATTATTTTTCCCACACGGTGAACACTGCAAAAACAGTTAATGAAAATCAATGCCAGAATCGCTATTTTTTGGTCACCACCCCTCACAAAACAGAATAAAAAGTGATCAAAAAGTCACTTGTAACCCAAAATAGTAGCGATAAAAGCTACAACTCGTCCCGCAAAAATCAAGCCCTTACACAGCTTTTTTGATGAAAAATAAAAAAGTTATGGCTCTCAGAGTATCGTGATTATTTAAAAAAAAAAAAGATTTTATTATGCAATCGCTGCAAAACATAAAAAAACGATATACATATGATATCACCGTAATTGTTTTGAGCCACAGAATAAAGTAAAATGTCATTTATAGTGCACGGTGAACACTGTAAAAAAAAGAATACAAAACGTTATCAGGATTGATGGCTTTTGGTCACCTTGCTTGCCAAAAAATGGAATTAAAAAAAAAATCGCATGTACCCCAAAATGGTACCAATAAAAACTAGAGCTTGTCCTGCAACAAATGAGCCCTCACACAGCTCCAGTAGAGAAAAAAAAAAGTTCTGGCTCTCAGAATATGACAACACAAAATGTGCAGAGCATTCCAGCGGGTAAGATTTGGCACCATTTTTCAGTGCGACACTGGCCACACATCTATGAATTATTATTTATTTACCCCATTATTATACCCTCTGATTATGCCCTGATGTACTCTTCCCAGCCTACATATGCCACCACATTATAAACTGTAATAACGGCAAAACCCCAAACTACCAAGCAAAATATGCACTCCAAAAGCAAAATGGCACTCCCTCCCTTCTGAGCCCTACAGTGTGCCCAAACAGCAGTTTACGTCCACAGATATGGCAGTTTGAGGTATTTGTCCTCAGTGGCAGAAACTGGGCACAACATATTGTGCACTGGCATATCAGTGGAAAATTGCAATTTTACTTTGCACCATCCACTGCGCTTTCATTTCTAATTAAAAAAACACTACACCCCTTAATATGCCCTAAGGGGTGTAGTTTACAAAATAGGGGCACTACTTGGGGGTTTGTTTTGCTATTTGACCTCAGAGCCCTTCAATTGTGGACCAATGCTGTGAAAATCACCAAAATAGACCTCAAATGCCAATCATGGTGCACTTCAATTCTGAGTCCTGTCATTTGTCCAGAAGAATGATAAATGCCTTGAGGGGTGTCGTTTCTAAAATGGGGTCACTTCTTGGGGGCTTCCACTGTACTCTGGTACCTCAGGGTTTTGCAAATGCGACATTGCGCCTAAAAATCAAGCCTTTCTGAGCCGTAAAGTGTGTCCAAACAGCAGTTTATGACCACATGTGGGGTATTGTGGGGTATTGCTGTACTCAGGAGAAATTGCTTTACAAATGTTGGGGTGCTTCCTTGAGGGATTTAGTTTCCCAAATGTGGTCACTTTTGGGGGGTTTCCATTGTTTTTGTCCCTTAGGGGCTTTGCAAATGATGCCAAAAGCTATTCCAGCAAAACTTGAGCTTCAAAAGCCAAATGGCGTTCTTTTCCTCCTGAGCCCTGCCGTGTTTCCAAACAGCAGTTTATTACCACATATTGGGGTATTGCCATAATCGGGAGAAATTATTTTTCAAATGTTGGGGTACATTTTCTTCTTTATTCCTTGTAAAAATGGAAAATTTCCTCATTTTATAAGAAAAAAATTAAACTTTCAATTTCACGTCATAATTACACTAAATTCTGCAAAAAAAAAATGTGGAATCAAAATGCTCACTATACCCCTCAATAAATTCCTTCAGGGGTGTAGTTTTGAAATAGGGTCACGTTTTGGGGTTTTCCACTTTCCTGCAGGGGCTTTGCAAATGACATGGCGCCTGAAAACCATTCCAGCTAAATTTGAGCTCCAAAAGTCAAATTGGGCTCCTTCCCTTCTGAGCCCTGCCGTGTGTTAAAACATAAGTTTATGACCACATATGGGGTATTTCCGTAATCGGGAGAAATTGCTTTACAAATGTTGGGGTGTTTTACCCCTTTATTCCTTGCAAAAATTAAAACATTTTATGTTTTATTGGAAAAAAAATAAGATTTTCATTTTTATGGCTTAATTCAAAGAAATTTAGCAAAAAAACTGTGGGATAAAAATGCTCACTATACCCCTAGATTAATTTCTTGGGGGTGTGGTCTCTAAAATGTTGTCTTTTTGAGGGTTTTTCCTATGTTTTGGCACCACAATACCTTTTCAAACCTGACATGGTGCCTAAAAAAATTTCTAATAGAAATGAGGCCTGAAATTCCTCTAGGTGCTCCCCTGCTTCTAAGGCCTGTGTTTCAGTCCATTAGAACTAGGGCCACATGTGGGATATTTCTAAAAACGGCAGAATCTGGGTAATAAATATTGAGTTGCGTAAAAACTTCTGTGTTACAGAAAAAAATTATTACAAATTAATTTCGGGAAAAAAAAAAGAAAGTTGTTAATTTCACATCCACAATGCTTTAATTCCTGTGAAACGCCTAAAGGTTTAAGACACTTTCTGAATGCTGTTTTGAATACTTTGAATGGTGCAGTTTTTAAAATGGGGTGATTTATGGGGACTTTCTAATATATAAGGCCCTCAAAGCTATTTCAGAACTGAACTGGTAACTGAAAAAATAGCCTTTTGACATTTTCTTGAAAATGTAAGAAATTGCTGCTAAAGTTCTAAGCCTTGTACCGTCCTAGAAAAATAAAAGGACGTTCAAAAAACGTAGCCCCACCAGTCACTAGAACAGGAGACCTGAGCCCCTAGTTCCTCCTCACTGGAATACTGCAGTGAGGAGGATTTTGACTGGAGCGTCGGTTGAGCTGGCACGGTACTCCTCCATTCAATGTCTATAGGATTGACGAAGATAACCAAGTACAGTGCTCGGCTGTTTCCTTCAGTCCCATAGACAATGAAAGGAGTGGCAGGGTACATGTTTGTCCTTCATTCTACTCAGGCTCCCTACAGTGAGGGGGAACAGGAGTCTTGTTACTCCCATTCAGCGCCGGCCTTAAAGGTGTGTGACTTGTGCCTTCGCACATCACTTCTGCAGGTGGAAGGGGGCGCTGCACTGGCTCCCTTCCCCTGCTTGTTTCAGAAGCACCTGGGCCCGGCTACTCAGCAGTCGCCTTTCTGCCTGGGCATTACTTCACTCATTCCCGCGCTACCGCTGTAGCAGTCATAGCGGCTGCTAGCGGCAACACCGGGCATGTGGGCGGTGGCGCCGCTAGCAGCCGCTGTGGCTGCTACAGTGGTAGCAACGGCACTATAGCAGAGCAGGGAAGTTTGTCCCTACTCTGCTATCTACTAGTGCCACTGTAGCTCCCTGAAGGAGCGGAATCCCCGTGTGGCCTGGGATTCCACTCCTGGAGCGTTCCGCTTGATATCTCTGTCTATATATGGACAGTGACATCAGGGGAAACTCCTGAAGTGGAATCCTTGTGGACACAGACGACAGGAGCTTCTCCTGGAGTGGAATCCCCGGTCACAGTGTCGTCAACGCTGTGGACGGGGATTCCGCTTCAGTAGTTTCCCCTGATGTCACAGTCCATATATGGACAGAGAAATCAAGCGGAACGATCCAGGAGCGGAATCCATGGCCACACGGGGATTCTGCTCCTTCAGGGAGCTACAGTGGCGCTATCTACAGGACGGGGGGGGTGCGACCTACAAGGGGGCTGTGGGCTGTCTGGCACTCCCTACCAGGTGGCTGTGTGGCACTCTCTACCAGGGGGTTGTGCGGCACTCCCTACCAGGGGGCTGTGTGGTACTCCCTACCAGGATGAACAGAAAACAGCAATTCTATCATTGTTTTTTTTACGGCGTTCAACGTGTGGGTTAAATAAATGAAACATTTTATAGTTGGGGTCGTTACAGAAGCGGCAATACCAAATATGTGTACATTTTTTATTTATTTTTCATATTAAAGTGTTTTGTAAGCTAAAAAAGTGGCTTTTTGATTTTTTTTTACTTGGGACTTTTATTTATTTATTATAAATGTTATTAAACTTTTTAAGCTTTTTTTTTAAGTACCACTAGGGGACTTCACTATGTGATCATTTGATCACTTTTGTAATACACTGCAATACTTTTGTATTGCAGTGTATTATGCCTGTCAGTGTAAAACTGACTGGCATCTTTAGGCCATGCCTCTGTCATTCACTAAAGGCAGACTTGGGGTCTTTTCTAGGCCCCCAGCTGCCATTAAAACCATCGGCACCCCACGATCGCATCACCCTAAACTACAATAATAGGTATAAAGACACTGATTCCGAATCTGTAATTTCTATTTTTCTATTCACTTGCATTCCCCTACTGTAAACCCGAAAACCTTTCATGTGCTGCATGCTGATGCATAGAGAGGACTCCTAAGATCGAGGAGATAATGGAGAGGAATCCTCAAACTTATCATCAGCATGCAGCACACGGCCCATTTACGGGCTTATAGCAAGGGAATGCAAATAAGTAGAAAGATAAAATGTACAGATTTAGAATTAGCATCTTTTAAGCTATTAACTGATTATTGTTTTTTGGAGGTGACAGCGTCCCTTTAAAGAGTTACTGCAGCTGTGTCTTCTTGAAATTGCTAGCTCTAAGATAATCCTCTATGATAAGTCGAGTAATTGTCCTGAAAAGGGCGTCTTGGCACAGGAACCAGACCATAGTATGTCACTATCCTGATGTGTTTCCTTCCAATGTGGGAATCATCAGAATATTACATAGAAAGAGCAAGCGCCAAGAGTGCAACCTAGCAACATGATCTATGGTGCGGCCAATGTGCTGGGGTGCTGTGCTTGTTTAAATAGAGGTATAGTCCCTGCCACATTATACAGGCCCTGATGTGAGCCAATAGAAAAGTGACTACCCAGACAGAGGGAAGGGGCAATCACCAGTACCCTTGTGGGGGAGGGTTAGGAAAAGCTTAAGTAGCTGCCCTATACTTCCCACCACGTAAGACCTATCCTGCTAGTTACCCATGAGGGTGTGGCGCATACAAGTGGAAAGGATGGTCTAGGTCCCACCCCACCCCTACATGGCTGATATCTCGGACAGGGATGCAGAACCTAAAATGCCACCTGCCCACAGTGCCCACCCATACTATCCCCACCCAGCTGACTGCAGGGATGAATGACCGAGAATGTCACCAGCAGAAGTGGAGTGAACAGGCTAGGGCACTTTGCCAAAGCCAAGGCTTTACCAATATTACTGGAAAAGGGGTGACGTGTCTAGACTACAGAAGGTGTGTTACCAGCGAACCCATGCCTGGACTACTACAATTGATGCAGTAGTATTAGGCCCAGACCAATGATTGTTCCATGCTGCCATCATTGCAGTCAAAGCACATATAACCTTATATAGGTAAGAGTAGATCATATTATTTTATAATAATATGCTAAAAAAAAATGATGGGACATGTATAAAATAACACAGTTTTTAAGGTGTAGATTTTGGTTTGCATGGCGCACACACATGTACCATAGTATTTATAAAGATTTTAGCTGCCTATTTTCTCAAGTTTTCCTCACTGTTTATGTGACAGTTCTTGGTTTTGAGCTTGTCCAAAATCTATTGAGCACATGCAAACTGTTGGATAGTCTACACCTGGTCACACTAGGTAGGGCCAGCCTTAGGTTGGATGGCACCCTGTGTTTGACTCTCTATTGCTGCCCTCCACAAACCCAAAATTAATCACATATATAGATCGGCACATACCGGAACATATATACTGTACATACATAAAGGCAGATATTTAGACAGACAGGCAAATATATATATACACACATTCTGTTATATATACATATGTAAAGGTAAATATATAGACATACAGACACATATACAGACACACACAGGCAAACACACACACACACACACACACACACACACACACACACAGGTACATAAATACACAGACAGGAACATAAACAAATACATAAAAGGCACATAAATAGACATACAGGCACATATATACACAAAGGCACATATTTACAAGCACAAAGACACATTCACATACAGACCTATATATACCTATATATACCCACACAGGCACACATATACACAGTACAGATAATGCAGTGGATGTTACCTGCAGTCCGATGTAACACCACAGATATCACACAGTGATAACTCTCTGAGTACAGATAATGTAGGTGTTACCTGCAGTCCTATGTAACACCACAGATAACACATAGTGATAAATCTCTGAGTACAAATAATGTAGTAGATGTTACCTGCCGTCCTATGTAACACCACAGATAATACACATAGTGTCAACTCTCTGAGTACAGATAATGTAGTAGATGTTACCTGCAGTACTATGTAACACCACAGATAATACATTGATAACTCTCTAAGTACAGATAATGCAGAAATTACCTGCAGTCCTATGTAAAACCACAGAAAACAAACAGTGATAACTCTCTAAGTACAGATAATGTAGTAGATATTACCTGTAGAGATGAGCGAACCGGGACAACCGAACCCGGTTTCGGTCCGAACTTCCGGAAAAGTTCGGTTCGCAGCGAATCCGAACTTCACCGGGTTCGGCCGAACCCGTTTTGACCGAACCCGGTCAAAAACATTATACAAATCGGCAGCCACTTATCTCTATCAATCACTGATAGAGAAAAGAGGCTGCTGATTAAAAATAAAATAAAAAGCATTTCATACGTACCCGGTCGTTGTATTGGTGACGAGTCCCTCTTCTTCCTCCAGTCCGACCTTTTCTGACGCGGCAGCCTGTGATTGGCTGCAGAGGCCTCTGCAGCCTGTGATTGGCTGCAGAGGCCGCGGCAGCCTGTGATTGGCTGCAGCGCTCACATGGGCTGCATCGTCATCAAGGAATGTCGGGCCGGATGTCGAGAGGGACGCGTCACCAAGGCAACGGCCAGGAGACCGGACTGGAGGAAGCAGGGAGTTCCCGGTAAGTATGAACGTCTTTTTTTTTACAGGTACTGTGATCGGTAGTCACTGTCCAGGGTACTGAAACAGTTACTGCCGATCAGTTAACTCTTTCAGCACCCTGGACAGTGACTATTTAGGGTATGTGCACACACACTAATTACGTCCGTAATTGACGGACGTATTTCGGCCGCAAGTATCGGACCAAACACAGTGCAGGGAGCCGGGCTCCTAGCATCATACTTATGTACGATGCTAGGACTCCCTGCCTCTCTGCAGGACAACTGTCCCGTACTGTAATCATGTTTTCAGTACGGGACAGTAGTTCCACGGAGAGGCAGGGACTCCTAGCATCGTACATAAATATGATGCTAGGAGCCCGGCTCCCTGCAGTGTGTTCGGTCCGGTACTTGCGGCCGAAATACGTCCGTCAATTACGGACGTAATTAGTGTGTGTGCACATACCCTTACTGACGTCGCCTAGCAACGCTGCCGTAATGACGGGTGCACACATGTAGCCACCCGTCATTACGGGGCCTCATGCACACGACCATAAAAACACCCGTTATCACGGGTCGTAATTACGACCCGAAATAGCGGGCCCATAGACTTCTGTTAGCCACGGGTACCTTCCCGTTTTCTCACGGGAAGGTGCCCGTGCCGTTAAAAAGATAGAACATGTTCTATTTTTTTATTTTAAGGGCCGTGCTTGTAATTACGACTCGTAACTACGAGCACGGCCGGCCGGCCACGGGCAGCCGGACGCTTTTGCGAACCGTGCTGTCATTATAATTATAGCAGCACGGCCCGTAAAATAGATACCCGTGGGTAACAGAAGTCTATGAGCCCGTTATTGCGGGTCGTAATTACGACCCGCAATAACGGGTGTTTTTACGGTCGTGTGCATAATGGGAGCACGGCTCCAGAATATTTCAGGAGAGGAGCGTGCAGATTCTGTGCTGCTGTAAACTCTGCTCTTACCATTACGTAGCTCAGTCTGTTACCTCTCCTCCACTCCTGTCCTCAATAACACCTTCACATGATTGGCAAGTCACCACCCCGCACAAGATCCGCACGCTCATCTCCTGAAATACTCTGTGCTGCTGTGAACTCTACTCTTACCATTACGTGCTGACTTGCCAATCATGTGAAGGTGTTCTTGAGGACAGGAGTGGAGGAGAGGTAACAGACTGAGAGCTACGTAATGGTAAGAGCAGAGTTCACAGCAGCACTGAATCTGCACGCTCATCTCCTGAAATACTCTGTGCTGCCTTAAACTCTGTGGACAGGTCAGGATCCTGTTTCTTTTAAATGCTGCACTGTAGCGCAGCCTTATATAGTGGATCGAGCGGGTTCCCCAGCAGCATTTAAAAGAAACCGTGTTTGTGTATGTGTGTGTTTGTGTATATATGTGTGTTTGGGTATGTGTCTTTGTCTGTTTTTGTTTTTATATGTGTGTTTGTGTATATGTGTGTGTCTGTTTGTGTATATATGGGTGTGTTTGTGTATATGTGTTTGTGTATATATGGGTGTATTTGTGTATATGTTTGTCTGTAGATGTTTGTGTGTGTTTTTGTATATGTGTGTGTTTGTGTATATGTGTGTATATGGGTGTGTGTTTATGTGTGTGTGTTTGTGTGTATATATGGGTGTGTTTGTGTATATGTGTTTGTGTATATGTGTGTGTTTGGGTATGTGTGTTTTTGTTTGTATATGTGTTTGTGTATATGTGTTTGGATATGTGTGTTTTTGTTTGTATATGTGTGAGTTTGTGTATATGTGCGTGTTTGTCTGTTTATGTGTATGTGTATATCTTGTTGTGTTTGTGTATATATGTGTGTGTTTGTGTATGGTTGTTTGTTTGTGTGTGCGTGTATATATGTGTGTAGGTGAGTAGAAGTATTGGTATTGTTCACATTGATAACTGTTTTTTTTTATGTTGTTGCAGATTTTGATGTACCGATTGGACTACATCTTCGATTCGTTGGACTACTGCGTAGATCTACGTTTTTTCAAATTTTAATAAAATGGTTAACAAGGGTTTTGTTGGGGATTTCTTATTTCAATAAAAAAGAATTGTCTTTGTGTTTTTTTTTAAACTTTATTAGTGCCTAGATAATGGCAGTTGGCTGATTGACAGCATCCATTATTAAGGCGGTACTTAGTGTTAGCCGGTGCAGAGGCTAGCACTAACCACCCATTATTACCCCGGTACCCACCACCACCAGGGGTGCCGGGAAGAGCTTGGTACGATCCAGTACCTGACCATCTGTTGTGATGGTCGGGTACTGGGGCGGCCGTAGGCTGGTATTATGAGGCTGGGAAGGGCCAAAATCAGTGGACCTTCCCACCCTTGTAATGCTAGGCTGCTGCTGCTGTGTTGTATCGGGCTGGTTATAAAAATGGGGGGGAACCCCACGTCGTTTTTTTTTTTGAATTTAACAAATTTAGCAATAGACGTGTGCCCCACATTTTTAGTAACCAGCCATATACAAGGCCGCAGCAGTCTGGCATTACATGGGTGGGAAGGGCCACTGGTTTTGTCCATTCCCAGGCTAATAACACTGTGTTTTATGTGGCTGGTTATGATAAATTGGGTGGAACCCCATGTCTTTAAAAAAAAAAAATTAAAATAAATAAATAATAAAATAAAATGACGTGGGGTCCCCCCCACTTTTATAACCAGCCAGATACAACACAGCAGCAGCAGCCTAGCATTACAAGGGTGGGAAGGTCCACTGTTTTTGGCCCTTCCCAGCCTCATAATACCAGCCTGCGGCCGCCCCAGAGCCCGACCATCACAGCAGATGGTCGGGTACTGGATCGTACCTGGCTCTTCCCGGCACCCCTGGTGGTGGTGGGTACCGGGGTAATAATGGTGGTTAGTGTTAGCCTCTGCACCGGCTAACACTAAGCCTCGCCTTAGTAATGGATGTTGTCACTCAGACAGCGGCCATTACTAAAGTGGTAGTAATAAAATTTGAAAAGAAAAAGACAAAGATATAGATAAAATATTTTATTGAAATAAAGCACCCCCAACACAACCCTCATTAACCATTTTATTGTAGAAAAAAAACGTCATCTAAGTAGTCCTCGAAACCGACGTAGTCCAAACACCAAACCTGTAAAAAAATAAAAATAAATGAAATAAAACGTAGGCTTAGATTCAGTTTAATGTGTGATACTGACTGTTATACCATGTATAGAAGCCTGCCGTGAAGTTGACTTAGATACAGGGCGCCAGCAGACAGTATCATACATGGCCATACAGACATATATACAAACAAACATACATGCAAACATACATACATACATATATACAAACAAACATACAAGCAAATATACATACATGCAAACATACACACATATATACATGCAAACTATCATACATACATACATGCATACACACACACATGAAAACATACATACATACAAACAAACATGCAAAGATACATACATATATACAAGCATGCACATATATATAAACATACATGCAAAAATAAAAACATGCAAACATACATGCATGCACATATATACATACATACATGACAACATACATACAAACATACATGACAACATACATACATGCAAACATACATACATACATACATGCAAACATACATACACATGCAAACATACACACATGCAAACATACACACATGCAAACATATATACATGCAAATATACATACAAACATGCACATGTATACATACATGCCAACATACGTGCAAACATACATGCACATATATACATACATACATGACAACATACATACATGCAAATATATACATGCAAATATACATACACACATGCACATATATACATACATGCCAACATACATGCACATATATACATACATGACAACATACATACATACATACATACATACATACATACATCACAACATACATACATGCCAACATACATACATACATAAATGCAAACATACATACATACATATATATACACACATGCAAATATACATACAAACATGAATACATACATACATACATACATGCAAACATACATTCATGCAAACATACACACATGCAAACATACATATATACATACATGCCAACATACATGCAAACATACATGCGCATATATACATACATACATGAAAACATACATACATGCCAACATACATACATACATACATACATGCCAACATAGATACATGCCAAAAAAAAAAAATAATACGTTCATACTTACTTTCCTCCTGTCCGGCCTCCAGCGATGACGTTTCATCCATGTCGCCGCTGCAGCCTGTGATTGGCTGCAGAGGCGGTCACGTGGGATGAAGCGTCATCCTGACGTGCGTGACCGCCACTACAGCCTGTGATTGGCTGCAGCGGCGAAAGGGATGAAACGTCATCGCTGGAGGCCGGACAGGAGGAAAGTAAGTACGAACGTATAATTTTTATTTTTTTATTACATTTAAAATTGTATTTTCCGCGCGCCGAGCATGTACTGTCAAGGTTGCTGAAAGAGTTAGTGCAGCCCATTAACTCTATCAGCACCCGAGACAGTAGCATTCTCGGCGCACGTAAGTGACAGGTTCGGTCCGAACTAGTTCGGTCCGAACCGAACTTTTTTGTGAAATTCGGCGAACTAGCCGAACCGAACTTTTGATAAGTTCGCTCATCTCTAATTACCTGCAATCCTATGTAACACCACAGATAATACACATAGTGATAACTCTGAGTACATATAATGTAGTGGATGTTACCTGCAATCCTATGTAACACTACACATAACTTAGTGATAACTCTCTTAGTACAGATAATGTAGTAGATGTTACCTGTAATCCTATATAATACCAATGATAACACAGTGATAACTCTCTGAGTACAGATAATGTAGGAGATGTCACCTGCAGTCCTATGTAACACCACAGATAATACAGTGATAACTCTCTGAGTACAGATAATGTAATCAACATATGTCTCATGGGACTATAGAGTAAATGGGTTAAGCTACCAGCAAGTGCAGGTTTCTATGCTCCCCAATGTCGGAATAGAAACTCCAAATACCATTTAAATAAATACACGAGAAAAAGGAGTCAAATACTATTGAGCCATAAATAGCCAACTGCATAGAAAATTACACATTTTATTGGACAATACGAAATACATGGTTAAAATACAGACTACAAATCGAATCACTGCATATCTCCAAAAAATAGCAGAAAAAATGGAACCACAGTAGTTATATATGTATACACAGGAATGGGAAAGTTCCCCAAGAAGATTGTGACTATTTGCTCTAAAATAGATACATTATAAAAGTACGGCAAGAACTAACAGAGTGCATAACTATTCATGTCCAAAAGTATGTTGTATCCCCAGTGCAATAAGTCTTTGTAAAAAAGAGTGGAGCTTTTTTCAAGGGGTCAAAAAAAAGCTATCTACGCGAAACGCGCGTTGGGGTTTCTCCACATTTGGGAGTCGTTACATCCGAGGAGCCACATGAGTTAGTAACTGATCCAGGTTTATTACATTTTGATGTTTTGTTGTGCTAATTGCTCGGCAATCTGTATACTTCTAATTGAGGCTTGGATAGGCTGTGTTGACTATTCTGTCCTCTGAATAACTATAAAGTGGGTGTAGATTAGACTAATCTGTAGTCATTACTTACGTCATCCTCCACTATTTTTTACAAAGACTTATTGCACTGGGGATACAACATACTTTTGGACATGAATAGTTATACACTCTGTTAGTTCTTGCCGTATTTTTATAATGTATCTATTTTAGAGCAAATAGTCACAATCTTCTTGGGGAACTTTCCCATTCCTGTGTATACATATATAACTACTGTGGTTCCATTTTTTCTCCTATTTTTTGGAGATATGCAGTGATTCGATTTGTAGTCTGTATTTTAACCATGTATTTCGTATTGTCCAATAAAATTTGTAATTTTCTATGCAGTTGGCTATTTATGGCTCAATAGTATTTGACTCCTTTTTCTTGTGTATTTATTGTACATATAATGTAGTAGATGTTACCTGCAGTCCTATGTGAAACCACAAATAACACAGTGATAACTCTCTGACTACAGATAACGTAGTAGATGTTGCCTGCAGTCCTATGTAACACCACAGACAACACAATCTGATAACTATACCCACACAGGCACATATAAACACACACAGAGGCATATACAGTGCCCACCAAAAGTTCCGGAACACCATCATAACTTTTGAATTTCTCGAGGTAGAGGGTTGAAATTTGGTGGGATTTAATGGGGTCATAAAGTCTACCAGTTACGCCCCAAAAAAAAGCTTTGGGGACGGTGGGGTGGATGGAGGCAGCAAAATCTTAAATAGCATGGGGGGGGTCGAGTGGGGACTCTTGAAAGCTCTTTTCAATACAAAAACGATGCTGCAAACGATTTTGAGATAGGATTTATTTTCGCTGAGATATTTAACGTTAAAGTTATTACCTTCATTATCGGCTACCGCCGGTGTTAGCATTGCCCAAAATGTACCGCGCGGGTAAAATCCAAAATGGGTGTGAGCGCGTGTGCGTGTGTGTGTGAGCTTGGGAATGTCACATCAAAGTGACTTTAAATTATGTATTATTATAATCAGCCTCGGCGATACAAAATGGACCTTGTCTACGATTGTAACATGATTTCGTATGTACACATTTCGGTAGTCGCTTGTTGTGCTCCACTCGAGACAGATGTATGAGGATTATCATGTACAGTGAGCAGAACATCTAAAGCTTTTTCATCACTACTAGCATGTTTGGGTCTTCCGGATCTTGGTGCGTCTTTAATTGAACCGGTTATTTCGAAACGATGAACAGTTCTTTTAACAGTTGACAATGAATTTGGATCACGGATAGGATAAGTGGCATTGAATAAAGCTGCTACTTCTCGATAGGATACTCTTTTTTCTTTGCCATACCCTCTCATCATCAATAAAGTAATCCTTTCCGTTTTGGTCAAATGCATTTTGTGATATGACAACAGAAATGTATAAAAATGAAAATGACACTCCGAATTAGCGCTCTCTGAAATGTGTACACATGAAATCATGTTACAATCGTAGACAAGGTCCATTTTGTATCGCCGAGGCCGATTGTAATAATACGTAATTTAAAGTCACCTTGATGTGACATTCCCAAGCTCACACACTCACGCACACGTACCCACACACATTTAGAATTTTACCCGCGCGGTACATTTTGGATAATGCTAACACCAGTGGTAGCCGATAATGAAGGTGATAACTTTAAAGTTAAATATCTCAGCGAAAAAAATCTTATCTCAAAATCGAGATAGTGCAGCATTGTTTTCGTAATGAAAAGAGCTTTCAAATGAGCCCCCACTCGACCCCCCGTGCCATTTAAGATTTTGCTTCCCCCGCCCACCCCACCGCCCCAAGGGGGTGGGGTGTTTTTTTTTGCCGTTAACTGGTAGATTTTATGACCCCCATTAAATCCCACCAAATTTCAACCCTCTACCTCGAGCCATTCAAAAGTTATGAGGGTGTTTCGGAACATTTGGTGGGCACTGTGTATATATATATATATATGTATATATATATATATATATATATATATTTATATGTATATATATATATATATATATACATACATATATATATACACACACATAGAAACATATACACACTAACACAGAGACATATATATATACATGCAGACACATATATAGACAAACAGGCACATATATATATACACACACATACTGGAACATATACACATACAAACACAGAGACATATACACAGACACATATACACACAGAGACATATATACACACACAGACGCACATAGGCTCTTATCACCTCTTCTAGCGGACAGGCTCACAGGCTTCTTGCAGGGGCAGGCTGTGGGCAGAGCTTCCTCTTCTTCTCTTGTTGCCTCTCTCACACAGATCGCACACTCCTAAGGCTGGCCCTGACACTAGGTATATATTCACAAAAGTGGCAAATGCTCCCTTTCATTTATTTTGAGAGACTTATGCGTTATTTTAAGCTTTAGCTAGCATGATCCAAAAACGAGTACTTACGTCTAATTTACATACATTCATGTGACAATGTTGATAACCCGTTGGAGGTCTAGTGTGTGCCCTTTTAAATTACAAAGAACTATCTGTACATAGACACTTTCTATGTATGTGCTCCACAGTATGGTGAAGAAACATAAATGGAAAGCACATATCATGGAGCTCAGGAGGTATGATCAGGCGCCTACACATACTCTTGAGCATAAAGGATATATCGCCTTGTAACATATTTAATGGTCGTTAATCTGTAATTTGCAGAATTTATATTTTGCAGTAGTTGCACATGTTGCTTCACACTGTCATGCTTGTTGATTTTCTGAGTTGTCATTCTCATAGGCCTACTTGCTTCAGCATTTAATGGATAAAGAACAGCAATCTGTGCAGGGCATCAAAAGAGCAATTGTTTCCCAATTATTTGCCGGATTTAATTTCCTAACTCCTAAAGACACATTAAACTGCAACAATTAGAGGCAACATGTCATCTTAAAAGTACACATTTAGATTTTTTTGCCTTAATGAAATTGCAATTGAGTTACAAAAAGTCAGCAATCTCTATGTGATTATAATATATTAGCCCTATGGCATTTAATTAGAAAATGCATACAGATTTCCACAGCCTGATAACGGCAATGGGATTTGTAACTGCTAAACAAAAGGCATTAATTGAGTGTGTGATTTTTAATTTCTATCATTTACTTCATTAAATGTTTTGGAGAAATACACATTTGTGTTTATTAGCTTGTATTATTGTTCTGCCTGGTATAAAACTTTCTGGTGGATTTAGCAGCAGTGAATAATATAAAAGGGAATTATCTTCAAATTCATTGTCACTTTATTTCAGTATGCGGTTATATTTATCCAATAAAGTCAGTAATACAGAACTCCAGAGATGTCTTTTAGGGTTCGCTAAGCTCCATATCATTTTGTTCGTTAAATGAAAATAATACGTTTTCCCCCAATTTTTATATTATTTATATTATTGTGTGCGTGTGTTCAGAAACAACATTAAATAAAATCAAATTGACATACTTTACAGCTTTGTAGTATATACAGTATATATACAGTATAGTACCATGAAGAAGCATTTTCCCCCCTTCCTGATTTCTTCAACTTTGGCATATATGGCTAGGTCCACACAACATTTAATGATTACGTTTGGCGGGTCGTTTGAAATGTATGCCCCAGACATATGCAAATGTATGCGTAAACAGCTATATACTATACATGTACAATAGACTCAAAATGTATAACGTGTGGTATGCGCTTTTTTACCTAAAATTGTATTAAAAAGCATTGTGGGTTGCATTTTTCAGTACAGTATAGGAAACTGTATCCTGATGTATACCAGTAAAATGTTTGCCAAACAAACACTCTTTTGGCATACCGTTGGGTATTGATGTCTAAGGGCACGTTAGGCGTATATGTAAAACATTCATTATCAATATGGTTTAAATTGAAGGTAGTTAGAATTGTATTATTTAGCCTAATGTCTGTGTAGATGCAGGGGATTTTAAGCTCTGTAAGAGAACAGAACTCTGTATACGTAGAAGTATCCATGCAGTGGTACCGTTTTGCAAAGCTTCTATAGTAGTCCACAAACAATGTAGCAGTGCCACATTGCATAGCAGTGCCCACATATCCTCAATTGCTTATATATAGTACATAAATTTCACTTGGAACGTTTAAAAATGTTTCATCAAATGTTGCTGCAAAAAGAGTTAAATATGTTGAAATGACATAATGTGTTTATTTTTCTTTTGTCGAGCTTAAGATAGAACATTTGTATGCTAAGTAAACCAGATTTATGTTAAACATTATAATTAAGAAAGTTAGCAGTTCAGTGATAAACAATACATCAGGGTACTCTATAAAATAAATGTTCCTACACATGTAGCCTACACATGAGTCTGCTTACAAGATTACTCCACATGTTGATCACAGCTTGGGTGTAAAAATTTTTTCCTCTGCTCTGTTTTAAATTATATCCCTGGAATGTTTTAAAGGCTGTGGTACAACTATAACAGATCAATGTTGCAAAACTGAAACTTAAGACTTCTATTACTCATTTACAATGGAATTCTGGACCTAATAATGTTTATACTGTAAATTTGGATTTCAATCAGAATTCCAGAATGACTCATTTTTGAGACCTTGAGATCTCAAACATATGATTTGCTTGACTTAATTTAGAAAATATTGCTTACATTACTCAAGTCATAAAGATTTGGGGTTCTAAAAACACTATTCAAAGTGCATAGTAGATTTAAAAAATCTATAAAATAATGTTATATATTTAGAGTCTAAAGTCAGTGACCTATTATATACTTGATGTTTGTGACCCAGACACTAAAGTAACATTTATCACATACCCCACATGTGACCTGATACAAATTGCAAAATATTATTCATGATATACCCACTCTCTGAATCTTCTTGTGGATAAAGTTATAAGGACCAAACAAAAATCATATGGTGCATAGCTACACTACCATTAGTTCTCTAGCTTCATCAACTTTATTTAACACTTATGGACTGTCCAATGTCTTTGTAGGGTGGTATGTATATGACTCTACAAGGCTGTCCTTAAAAAGTTTTTTTAGCTGCACAAGAAATTTTTTGCAGCAGGAGGGAAACCGGTTGTTAGACACAGCGAGGCTCCCCACAGTAAAGGTAGAAACAGTGTATTCTGACTTGATAGAGTAAGGACTCACTTAAAAGAGGTCACCGTGAAGTGGCAAGTGGGCTTATACAATTTGTTAAAAATGTTTACTAAGAACCTCATGTTCGTACATTTGTTACATTTTGCTGAGCCGCAATAAATCAAGTATAGCAAGTGGATGTGCAGTCCAGGTTTTCTTCTCTCCCTTGTGGCTAAATATAGTCTGTCTCTTTTTTCTTGTACCAGCGCTCCACCCATTTGGCCCAGGTGTTTTTAAATAGCAGGAGACTGCATACGGTTTTCTACCCATTTGTTCTCAATTTGGCCACTGAGACTACAAGGAAAGGTGAGCTTTTTCCATCTGTTCAGTTTTTTGTGGTGTTGTGTGGTGATCTTTGTTGCTGTGGTGCTGTATCTGTGGGTAGACGTGACCCAGAGCCAAGATGGCTTAGACTGGCATCATGGGTGCTGTTGGTCTCCTGGGTTGCTCCCTCTGCAGGTGATGTGTTGCAGCTGCACTGGTTGCCATGCGATAATGTACTTGATAGAGTAAGGGCCCATATAAAAAAGGTCGCCGTGAAGTGGTAATTGGGCTAATACAATTTGGTCAAAATGTTTACTAAGAACCTTATGTTCATACATTTTTAAAAATTTTACTGAGCCGCAATAGGTCAAGTATAGCAAATGGATGTGCGGTGCAGGTGTTCTTCTCTCCCTTGTGAGTATATTTTAACTGCCTTCGCGATGAGTAGCATGTATACAATACAGTGAGCAATGCTTACTGTATTTGTCCAACTGATCACATAATAAATCACATGAGCACCAGGTTCCTTGTATGTGCTACATCTGTGGGACGTTAAAAGACCAAAACTGCTGTAATATAAGGAAAAAGACAGTCATTTTCCCTGCACTTGGGGCAACATTACAGGGGAAAACAATGCTGCAATAATGTGCCATCTCTTTATCACTTGATCCTGCACCAAATGATGTCCACACTGCAGCAAGAGATTGGCAGAGTAGCCATGTGATAAGTAAACTAGAGCCAGTGGGAGACCAGGAACATGCGTGCAGGCATAATGGCCATTTTGAGGGGTGAGTATTGTATTTTAAGTTATCTTTAACTATTTGCTATTATCTATTTGCAGCCTCTGCTAAGTTTTTTTGTTAAAGGTCAGACAACCCCTTTAAATCAAACTAATTGCCCATTAGTATATATGTTTATTTTATAAGGTTTTGGATTTGAATAAATTATTATAATCAATAAAATTATCAATAGAAAGAAAACCTAAGGAATAGGGCTGGCATGCATATTTGCTCTGTTATTTATTTCAGGGTCTAAAAACTGAATTAAGTTAATGGAAAAACTAGACCTTTGATGATATTTTGATTACAAAGGTCTTTAGTGCCAAGTAAGATTATATTTTTCTAAATTATTTATTGATAGTATTTTCTAAACACATATTAATGTAATGCTTGGAACTGCATCGAGCAAAGAAATAAAACTTTAATGAGCAATCACTGTAAATGTGCTTTTGGATTTGAAATATGCAGGTCTCATTTGACCTATCTATAGAAGTACATAAAAAATTAAAGAACTTTGAGGAAATAATAGAGCTAAAATGTCAAAAATTGAATTGTTTGCAAGAACAATAGATTAATATTCATTTATGAAATTATTATTCATTATGAGTAGATAATACATTTTCTGATCTCTGCTCAGGTGTACGCTTAAATTCCAAGTCATTATAACAGTCATCTTATTCTTAAGAAGAACGCTGTATTTGACTTTGTGGTATATTAGGACTAGAGTAACAAAAAAGGTTAATAGATTTTTACAGAATGTTATCGAAAAATAATAGAAACCGAAAATGAAGACTATATTACTTGTTTCTAGAGAATGTGAGGCTTGTAATCACACATTTACTAACATGTCTACAGTCAAAATGTACAGTTTGGTAAAAAAAAATTTGGACAAAGAAGAAGATCTTTAAAAAAGTTATATATGATTAGAAAAAAAGGTCTGTGCCACTCTTGTACATGGCCTCTATTTGGTACGGCAGCTCAGTCACATTCAAGTAAATAGTGCCAGATACATCCAATGTGTGTCACATAGCACTGTTTTTGGAGAAAATCAGACCTTTTTTCTCTTATCACATACAACCACATTAGGAAAGGAAAAGTGTAAAGGAAGGACTTATATTTATCTTTAACTTGACCAGAAACAGAAGGTTTTAATATTAATATAAAAAAGCATTCTTCATTGTAAGAGATGTAAGATTGTGGATATAGATCTGTTAAGTTTTTTTCTAATACTGGAAAACCCCTTTAAGTTCATTGAACAAAAAATAAAAAAGTTATGACTGCCGGGGTATAAAGAGGAAAAATTCAAAAATTGTTCTGGTCCTGAAGGACAGAATTGGCCCGATCTATAAGGAGTTAAAAGCGGTTCCAGTGTCTTTCTTGAAAAATATTACAGTCAGAAAGATATAAATAAGATTCTACTAAGGCTAAGTTCACACTACCGTTGTCTCCTGTTTAGGTCTCTTCCGTCAGAGGAAGAGATGACCTAAAATCCAAATGTAACACATCCCTTCCATTTGAAATATCATTGATTTCAATGGTAATTCTTTTGTTTCAGTTGGATTACATTTTTCTCCGTTCCGCTAGGTTCCCGCTTTTTTTTGCGGATGAAAAAGTGCAGTCTACAGCACTTTTGCTTCCGTGAAAAAGACGGAAACTTAGCGGAACGGAGGAAAACTAAATCCAACTGGAACTGTAAAAGATCTGCCAGACACAACTTCTGTGTCGACGCCCATAGGTAATCAGTCTGCACCTGCTTCTATGTCTGTGAGACTGACTCCATCTTCCACCACCCAGGATGGCAGGCTTAGGAGTGGGAGAGCCTATCACAGCCTGGCCAGACGGAGCTAGCTCCCACCCTCTGTCTATTTATACCTGCCTTTCCTGTTCCTCCTTTGCTTGTGATTCTTCTCTGTTTGTTTCCTGGCCCTGCTGCAGCTTCTTGAACTACTGATCCTCTGCTTGTGATTGACCTTGGATTTTCTGACCACTCTTCTGCTCTGCGTTTTTGTACCTCGCTCATCTCCTGGTTTGACTCGGCTCGTTCACCAGGCCCTGACTCAGAGGGACAACCAGCCTGATGCTACCTTGGTAGTGCCCCTCACCTCACCTCTTGAACCCCACCTCAAGTTGCCTGACCAGTTCTCAGGGGACCGGAATACTTTTTTCTCCTTTCGGGAGAGTTGTAGGCTCTATTTTCGCTTAAAGCCCCACTCATCTGGTTCTGAGAGCCAGTGGGTGGGTATAATTATGTCCCGGCTCCAGGATGGGCCCCAAGAATGGGCCTTCTCCTTGGCTCCTGATGCCCCTGAACTTTCCTCCGTTGATCTTTTCTTTTCTGCTCTCGGGCTCATTTATGACGAGACTGACAAGGAGTGGGAGAGCCTATCACAGCCTGGCCAGACGGAGCTAGCTCCCGCCCTCTATCTATTTATACCTGCCTTTCCTGTTCCTCCTTTGCTTGTGATTCTTCTCTGTTTGTTTCCTGGCCCTGCTGCAGCTTCTTGAACTACTTATCCTCTGCTTGTGATTGACCTTGGCTTTTCTGACCACTCTTCTGCTCTGCGTTTTTGTACCTCGCTCATCTCCTGGTTTGACTCGGCTCGTTCACCTCGCTTGTTGCTCACGGTGTTCCGTGGGCAACTTCCCCATTTCCCTGGCTTCTTTGTACCCTTGTCTGTTTGTTTGTCGTGCACCTATTGAGTGTAGGGACCGTCGCCCAGTTGTACCCCGTCGCCTAGGGCGGGTCGTTGCAAGTAGGCAGGGACTGAGTGGCGGGTAGATTAGGGCTCACTTGTCTGTTTCCCTACCCCGACATTACAGAAACAAAAGAATTACCATTGAAATCAAGGGGTAATTCAAACGGAAGCGATGCTTTACGTTTGGATTTTAGGTCATCTCTTCCTCTGAAGGAAGGGACCTAAATGGGAGACAACAGTGGTGTGAAGTTAGCCTAAGCAGTGTTTTTTTTGTTTCTAGATCAACGAAACATGAAATGGATACATACAATTTGTAAGCGATATGTAGCTATGTTATTTCCTTTAAAACACCATAAAGGTTCATATATTTTTCTGGAACCAAACCCTAGCTGGGAAAGTTGGTAAAAAAAAAAAAAAGTTTTAAATATATTATATGCTAACTTAAATAGTGCTTTGTTCTAAATTAGTAACTTCATTCAATTACATAAATTCAGTTTGCATATAGAAAAAGAATGATTCGTTTTTCAAGTTTAATTCACTCCCAATAATTCCACACTACATCCCCTTAGGCTGGGTTCACACGAGCACATTAACGTCCGTAATGGATGGACGTATTTCGGCCGGAAGTCCCGGACCGAACTCAGTGCAGGGAGCCGGGCTCCTAGCATCATAGTTATGTACGACGCTAGGAGTCCCTGCCTCTCTGCAGGACTACTGTCCCGTACTGTAATCATGTTTTCAGTACGGGTCAGTAGTTCAACGGAGAGGCAGGGACTCCTAGCGTCGTACATAACTACGATGCTAGGAGCCCGGCTCCCTGCACTGAGTTCGGTCCAGGACTTCCGGCCGAAATACGTCCGTCCATTACGGACGTTAATTTGCTCGTGTGAACCCAGCCTTAGAAGAGGAAAAGAGATTACAAAAAAGGAATATCAAATTCCTCCCATTCTTGAAAATAACCCCAAAAAATAATTAGAGGTGCAGTATAGCAAATTCAAGAGCTTTTTTTTTTTTTTTTACACACACAATGCCCTTTCATTTTTTAGAAAAGGTTTCAATTCCCTAATTATAACTAGGGACTAAATTATTAGCTCATTGCATTAACTCCTTTTTACCCAATCTGATTCACCCAAGTCAAGGTGCTTTGGGACGGGAGGTTTGACACCACTAGAGGAATACATGCTATACACTACGTAAAAACGGACAAAATCCCTATAGTCGTTCTTGGCACAGATGCCAAAAAGGCCATAGACAGGGTTGGTTAGCACTTTATAGGGTCAGTCTTAACTAAATTCGGTTTCCCTGCCCCCCTTTATAGAGGCGATTATTTTCCTTGTACTCCCAACTATCTGCCAGAATACAAGTAAATTGTGCTCTCTCGCAATCATTTTCCATACATATTGAAGCTAGACAAGGGTATTCACATTCGCCTTCACTATTTATATTGGTAATGGAAACTCTGCTGCAAAAACATAGGCAATATTAAGGCCTTCAGAGATTATCAGTAGGCAATGTGACACACTCTAGAGCTGCTTTTACGGATGATTGTAGCCGAAAGCAGATAGCTCTGTACACTGCATAGCGGCCATGCTACAGAACTACAACTGTGCTCCTTGTCACTTGAATAAGAGCAGAGCTGCAGTACTGCAGCTTGGCTGCTAATCTGTGACTGGAGCCTTCTGCTTCCGGCATGGATGTCCAATGCTGAGGAGCAGCCAGAGATACTGATTGGTGCAGGGTCTGGGTGTTTGACCACCACCGATCATATACTGATGACCTATCCCGTGGATAGGTCATCAGTATTCTGTGCCAGGACAATCCCTTTAACTATGACCCTCTCCTTCCAAAAGTACCTAGTAAATAAGCCAAGTTTAAAATTCCATACATTTTGACGATCCTATATACTTTGAAAATAATACACATTGCAATTCCTAAGAGTTTCCTCTATAAATTAAAAAAAAAAAAAAACTGTTTCCTATGGAATCATAGAAAACTTAGAATAGCCTATTCATATTTGGTGCAAAAAAAACATCTTTGTCATTTTGCATTGCTGGATCTAGTTAGGTCCAAAATTATTTGGACAGTGACAGTGACACAATCTTCACGATTTGGGCTCTGCATGCCACCACATTGTATTTGAAATTAAACAACTGAGATTCAATTGAAGTGTAAACTTTCAGGTTTAATTCAAGGGATTGAACAAAAATATCCTGTGAAACGTTTAGGAATTGC